>NC_072769.1:19364681-19664681 GCF_022539595.1 Amphiprion ocellaris | reverse complement strand
AAATGTTGTTCTGATAATGGAAACATACCATAATATTTATAATAAGTAACATTTTTAACGATTTTTGCATTTATTTGATGTAAAAAAATACAATTTGTACCTGTCAGATCGATGTACTTTTGTTTTAATAACAGACATATGCTTTAATATATATGACATCTATAAGTATGTCATTGCTAAAAATACACATATTAAATGTTAAATACACTAGCTGGTGTGCTGATATTGGAAAAATGCTGTTATATTTAGAATAGATCACACAAACTATATTTTATGGGTAATTTCATGTAAATTTTCAAGTAAAACTTTTTTTTAAAGGTTAAAACTCATTTTTATAGTAAAATATGGAATGAAGCACATTCTTAACCATAAAGTTAACGGTATCAATACATTTCTTTACCATAAATGGAAAAAAAAATGTTTCACCGTAATTTTACAGCACCATTCTGGCAACGTTTTACTGTAAAAAATAACCTTTTTTTTTCAGTGTAGTTGTTTTTGTAATTTGGTTGAACTGACCCTTTCTCTATCTGTATTTTTTTTTAAAAAGCTCCATAAAACATCATTTCTTGAGATTACATGTGAGATCTTAATATATGAGACTGCATGTCTCACATTGAGCCTGTAAGCGTCTCAGTTAGGGCCACAGCGCTTTCTTGCACAATCTTAAATCCAGTTGCAGTGAGTGAATGAAGAGTGTGTAAATATGAGGCGAGCATATTCATGGTGTTGGTATAAACAGAGGGATGAGCAACAACTTCCTGGGAATGCTTATTATCCCAGAGGAGAAGACGAGTCTGTGAAGAATGTACCTCGTACCAAGAAACGAACCTGCATATTTTCTTTTTTTTTAGCGCTCATAAAAAAAGAACTTGTTATTGCAGAGTACAGAGAGGAGCACAAGCACGATCTCTCCATCCTTGTTTCTGAATACCCAGAGGAAAAGGCTTTGTACTCTAAGTAACGCTGCTTACAACGTGCAGCGGTTTGTTCCAAACAAGACGCCGGGATCTCAGGTGCCTCTGCTAGACGCAAAGGGGAGACAGAGACAAGCTATGGAGTCGGCCCTGTTGTGAGGCAACCATCTCCAGAGGCACCAGCAACCATGACATCACAGCAGCTCCTGAGATTAATTCTTGTGTGCTCACTTGTCAGTGTCAGAAAGTAAAGTTTGGTGTGTGTGCACGGCCTCAATCATCTAATAGAGGCTGGTGTATTCACAGAGGAATATGCGTTTGAGGAGGCCTATGCAAACCATACCTGCAGATGATCTAGTGTGATAACTCAATTCATCTTGTATGTCTTAGGAACAGTATGAAGCTTCGTCTACCTCGAGGGTCCTTGTCCTCATACACACACAATTACCTCCAGTGTGAACCAGCCAGCGGCTGCTGCTGCCTAATGGGTCTGTGTCCTCCAGCAGGGCCACCAGCTCCCCCTCCAGCAGGCTGAGGTCCTGCTCCTGGCAGCCATTACACTTCCTCTTCAGCTGGTACAGGCGGCTCAGCGGGTATTCTGTCAGCAGCCAGGCTCGCTGTTCCTCAGTCTGATGCTGCACCTCCGGCATCTGAAGGACAACACATGCAGCACAAAGGAGTGTTGGTGTAAATATTGGAAGTGGGTATACGGTGTGTGGGTATATGTAGCTCTGGTGTTAGCTGGTGTTAACGGTTTTATCATAAGGCAATAATGTAGGGGAGTGCTATGATTCTAGAAAATGCCGGTAATGAGTTCAAACTAACCACATATCCATAAAAACTAAATTTTTCACCTTTATTACTGCACCAAGGAACGCGACAGAGATATATGATGATTGGCGTACGTTAGTCCACCTGTTAGTGTTAGTCTGTACTCAAAAACAGAAGAACGGATTTTGATGAAATTTTCAGGGAAGGTCAGAAATGATTTGGTGACTTGCTAGGGTCTCAGTTTCAAAACATTAGAAGTCATTACTGCAGGTCCGTACTCCGCCAAGCAACACGGCAGAGTTATGTGACAATTAGTGTACATTTGCCTGCCTGTCTGTCTGTCTGTCTGTGCACAACATTACTCAAAAGCGGATTTATAGATTTGGATGAAATTTTCGGGGAAGGTCAGAAATGGCACGAAGAACAAGTGATTCGATTTTGGCAGTGATGCAGCTTATAGTCTGGATCCATGGATTTGTTAAGGATTTCTGTATCACTGTGAGATAGCGGCGCGGCATCACTGTAACTATGACAACAATTAAACACTACATCAGCTACCTGCTGACGATCACATGATTGCGATCCTACTACAAATCAGACTTATCGGGACTTATCCATCTGAAATCATACAATGACTGAGCAGCCTTGTACCGTGCTCTTTGAGTGCTTTTCTTGTCAGAGGCCGACAAATACAAACAATGGATTATGAGGGGGCTGCACAGTAGCTTGGTGATTAGCACTTTTGCCTTGCAGCTAGAAGATCCCTGGTTCGCGTCCCGGCTTTCCCGGGATCTTTCTGCATGGAGTTTGCATGTTCTCCCTGTGCATGCGTGGGTTTTCTCTGGGTTCTCCGACTTCCTCCCACAGTCCAAAAATATGCTGAGGTTAATTGACTATTATAAATTGCCCGTAGGTGTGAATGCGAGTGTGATTGTTTGTAGCCCTGGACTGGTGACCTGTCCAGGGTGTCCCCTGCCTTCACCCCAAGTCAGCTGGGATAGACTCCAGCCCCCCCGCAACCCTACAGAGGATTAAGCGGTGTATAGATAATAGATGGGATGGGATTAAGGAGGCCATAGAGATCAGAAAGCGGGCGAGCAGTTCCATGAACCGGAATGAGGGGCCCTACACCCTCTCGCATACCTGGGATTCTTTCCTTCAGAGACCACCAGACGACGGGGGGCGTGGCCGATCTGACAGATTCTGACAGATCTGTCAGACCGGTCACCTGATAAAAAAGGACACGTCATCACACGTAGGATGACGCTCTGAGGAAGACTGCAGATGTAGTCGAAACATGTCAACAAGGTAAAACCATACTTTCCTTACTTAGTTGTTGGTTAAAAAGTAACGCTATTCTAAAATGATTTATTTAATGTAATCTTCATTGAAAAAAATGCTTTTCTTAGAAAAAATAAGGAAATTTCTAAGTGACCCCAAACTTTTGAACGGTAGTGTACCTACACATTAAATGTCAGTTGTTCAAGTTAAACATGACCAACATTACAAATAATTATGTAAATTAAGGCTAAAGTAATCCCTGTGAGGCAAAACCTTTTGATTGCTGTGAATATTGGGTTTGAGGCAACTCAAGGCTTTGGAAGCAGAGCAGTCTAACCATCTTTCTGTAGTTTTAGAGAAAAATGGGTTCAAAGTTTTGTGTTTTCAAGAACAGTCTAACATCCCATGCACCACTGTAGTGCTACATGTGGGTTGTGAGTTAGACCACTTTCCCCCACCATTGATCACAGCCTGGAGCTGTTCTCTCTTCTGCCTTTAATAAAACGTGCAGCTTTTTATTCATGGCTTGGCATTGATTCAAAATATTCTTCGAACCTCAGAGGAATATTTGTTTTAATCCTGCTACCAATGAGGAGTTTACAGATGCTTACACAACTGATCAAAGATTTAAATGTTTCAGACTATGAAGAGACCCCTTTAGTTTGTAGGTGTTAATAATCTGTTGTTGATCATTTCCACTTTCTTACCACAGTTTTCTTATCTCGTTGTCTCTCAAAGCTGACTTTACGCTCCATTAACTTCTGTGCGTTGTCCTTGACAAAGGTCAGATTGTTCAGCTCATCCATGATGCTGTTCTGCACTTCAGCAATGTTTGACAGTGGAGCCTGAAAAGGAAACATTTCAATTTCAATATTATCCATCCATTATCTGTAGACCACTTAATCCTCATTAGGGTTGTGGGGGGACTTCAACATTAATTACACAAAATTTAAACTGTGTCTTGTAATGTGATTTATGTGTGTGATTCTCACTGGTAGCTGCTGTATGGATGGAGCTCCGACCAGTACATTATTCATCAGGCCTCTGAGCAGGTCCACTAGATACACCACACTGTTGGTCAGGATAGTATAGGCAGCCACGTTGAACCTCTGCAGCTCCTCCACGAGCAAAGCGTTGAGAGCTTCGTAGTCTCTCCTGGCGGGACCAGGTGGTTCTTCTGACACCAGCGAAGGAGAGGAAGAAGTCGTGGACGACGGGGATGAAAAAGAGGAGGAGCGCTCCAGGCGGCTGCAGTAGTCTAGTAATTTGTCGTAACGTTTCTGGATGAGCTTCTGTGGGGCTGTGAACATGCCCTGCAGGGAGGAGAGGGGGGTGAGGACCAAGTGCTCCATCCTGTCTTTCTGGAGGAAAAAAATGACAAAGGATGAAGATTAGTCAGCTTATTTCACAACCTACATAGTCCTTATTTTGCAGGTACTTTGAGTGAAATTCAATGTATTTTTAAAGGTTTCTTTGTGATGTATGAAACACGAAATGTCTTGTTTTTAATATCCAACACTTCCTGTAATGCCACTTTGCTTAAAGTGGAGATGGTAAAGTATACTTCAAGACAACAAAAGAGCTTCTGTATTCCAATTTGCATACAAATGAACTGGAGGTAAGGATGTTGTTCTTAGTGACATAACAGACTTCGTCTATTATAGCAGAATGCGTCTAATGGGAAGCACCATACATAAAGTAAAAAGAAACGTTCCTTGCTGAAAATGTTATGTTCCCTGAGAGCATCTATCAGTTACAGCCGTCATGTTTTGACTGTAGCAGAGAAAATGGGAACCTTTCATACAAAAGACTGAGTTGCTTTTCCTCCTGAAGTACATGTGCTTTTATGTCTACTGTCATTCTTGTAAAGCTCATTACAGAGTTTGTTTTGAAGCGGTGCTGAAATGCTGCAGTGAAGAGCCGCTACACAAAGAGTCTGACAAAAGAAGTTACCTCAGAATTGGTGGCACTACAGTCCACAGAGGGAAGAGGGTAGAAAAGAGAGTGCAACAAGGTCACTACGAGATCTAACAGCAAGGTTAGAGGCAGAGAAAGAGAGTTTTAATAAATGGACAGACGACAAGAAGCTATGGGCAAAGTGACAGATGACTCGCAGTTGGAGGGTGAATGAGAGGTCAATAAGTCAGCAAAGCAAGGACAAATACTAATCCAGAAGATTCAGGATAGAACAGCAAGAGGAGAAAACCGGAGAGTAAAGTTTGCAGAATGTGAAGTAAGCGATACTTACAAAGTGCTTATAGGGATCATTGCCATTATTTAGCGATGAACCGCTTGTGCCATTCTTGTTTGGATCCTTGACTATATTCTCCATGTCATGCACATTCTGAACAGCTACAGACACCATCTCCTGCAGAAACAGAAGAAGGAAAAATCCTCACAGAGTTCATAGAACATATCAAATCCTTTAACCACACACATTTTTTTTCAGTTGGAAAGTATGAAATTACCTGTGTGTATTGTAGGTAGCAGTGAACGTTCTTGACCAGTTGCCTCACAGCTTTCTCTAGACTCCTGAATAGCTTCTCCTCTCTGTCAAATACTTCATCCCTGACCTACAGAAATAAGAGTTCAGTTACTCTGAAGTTGCCAGTTATTTCCTTGAATTAATTAGAAAAGTTTAGTGTCAGTTTATTCTACCTGTGGTTCAACTCCAGTGAGGATCTTGAGATAGCCAGCGAACCTGTCTCCTTTCTTCCGGATGGAGTGGATGTTGAACTTGTTGAGTTTGCCCCTCAGCGTACCTTCATCTTCCAACCTCTTGTACTTCATAACTGAGAATAAGCAGGAACGAGGAACCAAAGTTGTAAGAATCACAGCTGAGATACTTTATGATAACTCACTTTGAGCTCATGGTTAGCAAAATCATACATTTGATGAAATACCCAAGTAACTGTAAGTGTTAAATAATATCCCACCTATATCCTTGCGTCTCTTGAACTCATTGATGTTAACATTTATGATCTTGGCAGCAGTGAAAGCCTCCTGCAGCGGCCGATGGTCTGGGTGGTCTTCAGGTGTGGCATGCCACAGCTCCCCAAGCAGCAACGGGTACTTCATGATCCTCTGGACCGGTTTGATGATCAAGGAACCCATATCCAATAGATTAGGTTTCCCTCTGTGCACATAAGTAAAGTATATATTAAACAATATCAATCAAAGAAACAAAATATGGTGAGAAAACTTTTTCAATTGATTTTACTTACTCTTGGTCATAGATTTTCCTGTAATAAAATTGTCAAAAAAATATTAAAAATTGAAGGCAGAGAGTGAGAATGTTGAGAATAAATTTGTTGCTAATAATATATATAAAAAACTTACTTCAGTGCTAATACACATGCGGTAAAATGTTGCTTTATTTCTTCCTCTTTCTCATAGGATTTAAGTGCCCCATTAGCATCATCATGGTGGTAACAATAAATCTTATATACATCTTCTAAAGCTGCCTTCGCCTGGATGAATACTTCTCCTTTAAATGAAGAAAAAAAACAAAGACCTTTCAGTGTGCACTGGCCAGGACAGCAGCAGTCAACATGTATGAAAACAGGCAATCAAGAGTCAGATAATCTCACCTATGACAACTGCTTCTGGATCAGGGTCCGCAATGGCTGCATGCAGTCTGTGAAGGAGGGCTGCAGAAACCTCACACACTGTCTCCATGTTGGTGAACAGTCGATCTACATCTATAACCTGACAAGAGAGAAGAAAACAAGAGTTTAAGCTACTCTGTATCCAAATCAGTGCACAGTGACTTGATGGTTAGCACTTTCGCCTTGCAGAAAGAAGATCCCCGATTCACGTCCCAGCCTTCCCGGGATCTTTCTGCATGGAGTTTGCATGTTCTCTCTGTGCATGTGTGGGTTTTCTCCCGGTACTCTGGCTTCCTCTTATAGTCCAACAACATCCATCCATCCATCATCTATACACCGCTTAATCCTGATTAGGGTGGCCAGCTGACTTAGGGTGAAGGCGGGGGACACCTGGACAGGTCACCAGTTTATCACAGGGCTACATATAGAGACAAACAATTACACTCGCATTCATACCTATGAGCAATTTAGAATCACCAATAAACCACAGCATGTTTTTGGACTTGGAGTCTGGGAGAAAACCCATGAATGCACAGGAGGAACATACAAACTCCACGCAGAAAGATCTCAGGAAGGCCAGGGCGCGAACTGGGGATCTTCTAGCTGCAAGGCAAAAGTGCTAACCACCAAGCCACTGTGCAGCCCAGTCCAGAAACATGCTGAGGTTAATTGGTGATTCTAAATTCGGTGTGAATGTGAGTGTTAAATGTGACTGGAAATGTTCCTCTGTACCCCATGTCAATATTAAAAATCAGCCATTTCCAGCTAGAATAGTCATTTACCACATTAACAATGTCTGGACTGTATTTCTGATTCATTTAAGGTTATCTTCATTGAAAAAAAAAATGCTTTTCTTTCAAAAACTCCCCAAACTTTTGAACAGTAGTGTATTGGTGTAGAAATGAGTTTAGACCTGGTTAGAATTATATAGTAACGTTGGTCAATATGTGTCAAATAAGGAGGCAACACAGTTGAGCATCAGCGTTTTTGAGTTTTAACCCTGGATTTACAATTGGATTTATTTATAGAAAATGTTTGCATTCAGTGACGGAATCTCTTTGCTGTTGCTGTGTATGTAGATGCTTAGAAACTTCGAGTGAGGATCCTGAACAACAGCTACCTGCAAATTTCTCAGAGGCTGGACCACCTCCCTGATGCACAGCTCCAGGTCAGTGAGGTAGTCCTTCTCAGTCTGCACAAGCTCCTGAATGACCTTCGCCCTGCGGTTCATTTTTCTCAGTCGGGCCTCCTCTGGGTCGAGGGCTGGAGACGGGGGCGTGGACAGGTCGTGCGGAGTCATTTTCTCTGAAGGTAAAGTGGTGAAGTTAGTCTAAAAGTGGAGATGTAAACAGGTTTTTATTTGCTATAATCACACCACAGCATCTGGCGTAACGAGTCGTACAGGTTGCACAAGGTCAGGCTAAACTGATGATATATTTTGCTCTAAAATTGCAATTTCGGAAAACGTTGTGCCTTTGGAAGCATTTCAAGCCATCTGTGGCATGTGCACATTTTCGAAAATCCTGATAAACACCCGAGCTGTGCGGACTGTGCGTTCTTTGAAAAAAAAAAAACCCATACATCTCCTCTAACACATCCTCGTGAACGCCTGAGCAGTATTTCACGGTGATCTAATTATTTTGACTGGAATGCCAAAAGGCCTCACTTAACATGCCAGTCAGGCTCACTTCTCTGTTTTTTATTGCTCGGCTGCCTAATCAGTCTGTGGCTGCTCTGTGCTTTGCATGGCAGGCAGGAGTGTCTGTTCGGGGAAGAGGGATGCTTCCTCGCTGCCTAATCGACGCCACGCACTGCTTCCTCCTCTGGGGGGGGGGGGGGGGGAGAGGTGAGGGGGGGGGGGGGGGGGGGACATAAGGCTCCGAGGCCTGTGTCAGGTTACGAAACTAATCGCGCCGCTGATGTAATTCTATGGCATGCTCAGGCATCCCATCTGCTCAGACTGGAAGTGTGTGTTTGTGTGTGTGTGTTGGGGGGGGGGGGGGGCAAAATGACACATACCTACAAAATGGAAACGCACGCACACACACTGAAACAGGTTCACGCAAGTGTACATGCAGACAAATTTACTCCATCTGCCTCAGGTTAGTCATTTTAAACGCACGCATAAACACAGGCTTAAATTTGCATAAGATCCTGCCTTAGAAAGTTCAACTTTGCCTTCATGTTCAAAGTATTTTCGAGACCTTTTTTACATAATATTCGGCTGCTTCCAAAGCACCATTTCCAAAAGGATGCCGTGTGTCGGCTTTATCAATCTGGGTCCAGACGGAACGCAGCCTTCCACACTCAACACTGCGATCTCCATAAATTGGTGAGGTGGCCCTCCCTTCATACCACTGGTTTCATTTTGTTTATAAGTCAATTCTGGGCAATGCACCTCCCCACCTGTCCTCTCTTTTTCACCTCGTCCATAATTCGTATTGCACTAGGTCTAGTGAATACATCAAGCTCATCATTCCAAATACTTCTGGGTCGTTCTACAATTGGAGGACATTTTACGTCCCACCCATCAAATTTCTCATAATCCATGTACAAAATACTAAAACATGCAGTTGTTGGGGAAATGTACTTGTCCTGAGACCAAATCTTTAAAAAAAAAAAAAAAAAATACTAGAAAAGAATGTTTCGAAATATTTTTAAAAATACCAAATAAGTCTGGAGTTCCCCATAAATTGCCATTTTTCTCTTGTCCAACCCCACTGATGACCAAATTGAATCTCAAATAAAACAGTTAAAATGTTATTTAAATCTCCTTTTTTATATTATTTTTTCATTGACGTCTCTTGTAATTGTGGGAATTTTTTTTAGTCAACATAATATTTTAAATAATAATTATTATACATGTGTCCCACAGCAGCCAAATTTGCAAAACCTTTTTAGCTGGTAGAAGAAGAAGAAAACAGTGAATCACATGAAACGCTGGAATTAGCATCATCAAACAGTTTTCCTAAAGAATTGGTAGAGCAAAGCTATGTCCTCTCTTCTATTTTTCATATTTTCATAACATCGTCAGATTTGATTGAATGTCTCATTTTACCTCATACAATCCTGTTATGCATATTATTAGCATCAGACAAATTCTTTTGACTGTTTTCCATCAGTCAGTTTGTCCTCTTGGTCAGCAGTAACATCTAGCTAAATATCTAGCTTCTACTCCTGAGAAAAAGCTAACATTAGCATGGATTAGCAACCCTGTTACTGTGATTATAGTAGGGTTAGCAAACAACAATAATAGTATACAATAATAATAATAATAAAAATGGTACCATTGATGTGTTAGCTGAGCCAATCAAGCCTTTGATAGTTTATTACCTGTTATTGATTAATATGTAGCAGAAAATTGTAAAAGAGAAGGTTTATTTTTCAAAAATTTTGAAGCCCAAATGTCCTCTAATTCTGGAATGACCCTTCTACTGTTTTTGGCCATAACTCCTGTTGCTTTGCAGCAGCTAATGACTGGAACACCTTAACACCCTCAAATTTGTAACTTTGACTCCACTCAGCACCTTCAAGCTTAAACTCCAACAGATTGTAGTTGATTGTTGCTCCTGCTGATCACTTCGGACCTTATTTACGGTACACTCATACATACACTCACGCTTTCTTACACCTCATGCACATTTTTTTTCCCTCACATGCATATGCTCCCATGCTTCTTACTTGTTTACTTTTCTTCTGTTATGTTTATATGTCTATTTGTGTGTGTAGTTTACATGTGTATTTGTTTCTGCTGACCCCTCTTGGCCAGGTCATGTTTGCAAATGAGAACTGGTTCTCAAACATTTTTACCTGGTAAAATAAATGCCAAATAAATAAAAAAAAAAAAAAAACCCTCCTATCTGCATGGATTGTCCTTAATTCTGGGTTTCTGAGCATTTTTTTAAAGGGAAAAAGGGATGAAATCAAAGCTGCAGATATTAGAAAGGTGCAATATCCACTGCCTGGCCATTGTTTAAGCCTAGTAGAATGGATCACATGTTTCTGGCTGGTGGGCAGTGCTTCCTCATGAATGCCAGCTCTGTACTGATTGTGCTCACTTGTGGGTGACTCTGGCAGAGATCTGATCACATCCTGCTTCAAACACTGCGTACAGTTGTATCTCACTTCACCCCCTTTGTGAAACAATGATTAAATTAACATCTGCAGTGGCGATTCATCACTATTCTGACTATTTGAACTAAGGCTTTATAATGACAATAGTTGTTTAAAGGAGACCGGTTGGAATGTTCGTGTTTTACGTTATGCCTTGCGTGTTGATATACTTGAGATCACAATTTGAGACTGGTACAGCTAGTGTATTTAGTCAAGGCTTCATATTTTTCTGCTTTAGTCTCCTCTTAATGTTTGAAGACAGTTTTTACAGGGGAAATCCATGAAAATCTGTAATGAAAATGTGTTTGGACGGATTGTACACAGCCCACTGACACAAATGTAGTAGTTTTATGAATGCCTGATAATGCCTTATAAAAGACTAGCATCTGTCTTGTGATTCTAATGTAGCTGTATAGAAAAAATATCTTCAGTAGATATAAAAGCTGCCAGGCCTTTAACATGTACTGAAAGAAGTGACCACTTTATTCCAGTTGTTGTTGCAATTTACTGGCTATCTCTGAGCTTTAGAATTGATTTTATTGCTTGTTTTTAAAGTCTTCAATGGTCTAGCTCCTGCCTAACTCCTAATGACTCTGATCATTGCTTGAGATCTTTGGGTCAGACCTTACTAATGGTTCCTAATGGTAGTCATTGCCAGGAGATTCCAGGCAGGAAGATATGTATCCTCTTTTAAATCCCATCTTAAAAGTCACTTTCAGAATTTGGCTTTTTCTCAGCAGTAAGTTTTTATTACCAAAAATAATAATTATTAATTGTTATGTAGTTAAATTGTTTTTTTTTTTTTTTATCTTTTTACAAGTTAATATTTGGTCCGACTTATTAAGTGTATTATCAAGTTTCAGTTGTGAAAAGTGTTATATCAAGAGTATTATGATGATGATGATTGATGATGATATACTTAAATAATAATATAAGTTAATTAGTATAGAAGTTGTTATCCTGAGAATGCTATTTGTTAGCCCAGGAATGGTAGCGACTAGCCTGGAGATGCCAGGGACCAGCCTAAGAATGCCAGTTGTTAGCTTTAGAATTCCAGTTGTTAGTCCAGAAATGCTAGTTGCTAGCCTAGTAATTGTGGAATTCCAGTTGTCAGCCCAGGAATTTTAGCCTGGGAATTCTAGATACTAGCCCAGGAATGCTAGTTGCTAGTCTAGAAATGACAGTTGTTAGCTCATTAATGCTAGTTGCTGGTCTAGGAATGACAGTTGTTAGCCCATTAATGCTAGTTGCTGGCCATGGATTGCTAGTAGCCAGCCCGGGAATGCTTTTGACCAGCCTCAGAATGCCAATTGTTAGCCTAAGAAAGCTAGTTACGACTAAGAATGCTATTTGCTAGCCTAGGAATTGTAGTTGCTAGACTTGGAATTCTAGTTTGTAGACCAGGAACTTTGGTTGCTAGGAAAGCCAATTGCTAGCAATGGAATGCTAATTGCTAGCCTAGTAATTGTGGAATTCCAGTTGTCAGCCCAGGAATTTTAGCTTCTAGTTGCTAGCCCAGGAGTGCTAGTTTGCTAGTCTAGGAATGACAGTAGTTAGCCCATCAATGCTACTTGCTGGCTATATCAATAATAATAATAATAATAATAATAATAATAATAATAATAATAATAATAATAATAATAATAATAATAATAATAATAATAATAATAATTTATTAGTATATTATTATTATTATTGTAACATGTTGTGCTATATCAAATCAGTGAAATTAAGTGAAAATGTCATAAAATCATATGACACTTCTTTTCACAGTCATTAAGTGTCATGTGTTTACATGCACTTTCATTGTGTGAAGGGAACCAAGAACACCTGAAAAGTCTCCTGAATGAGCATAAGGAATTTTTATTATTATTATTGGACAGAAGCATGTTTTATTGTAATCCAGATTTCTTTCATATATAATAAACTTCATACAGACACACATTCCCAATGAGATAAATGATGTAGACATGGCCTTAAAAAGATCCCTCCACAGTGTCACATTCATGATGTTAAATAAAAAAATCAGATTACAACCCAACAAGACTCAGCAGCAGATCCAACTGTGTGCTGACTTATCCTTTTGCTGGTATTATGTTTGGTGAGGTTTGGTTACTGGCATAGGAGTTCCCATGAAAGTGGATACAGGCCTTTTCACTGTTCAGTCCAGTGAAAGGGATCTAACAGGCTTCCCCGGAAAGAATACAAGGCCCAGTGTATCATGTATCACCATCAAGAGAAATGACATGCGAGACTTTTCTGCACGGCAAAGTGCACACTGGGAAGGTAATTTATTTTGGATTAAATATGCTGAATTTGAAGAGAGACTGAAGATGTCTTTTATATAAAAATATTCAGAAAACTCATTCATTTTTACACTAAATCCTTTTCCAGTATGTTGCCAATAATCTAATTTGTTTACTTTTCAACAAAGGCCACGGATGTTTGAGCGTTTTTATCAAGGTTACACAAAGAGTGAGAAATAAGTGAATTTTCATCCAATCTAAACTTGCCCAATGATTGATTAGTAGACAAATACGCCGGAATATCTGCGCCATAACTGTCTTTTTATGTGTTTTTGCTGGTAAATCATTACCAGAACTATTATATGTAGCTGCTGTAAATAATGATTCTTAATGATGTCATGTTGCTATGTCTCCATGGCTTGACCAACCTGTCTGACAAGCAGATGAGAACAGGCTGTCGAGCAGCAACTCACATGTTTCCTCTTTCAGTGAAGTCATCGTCCTGTCAATATTTGCATTGCTAATACCACTGTAAATATGTAATACTGCCGGTCAGGTGTGAGGCTGAAGTCGAAAAGGGCGGGTAATTGGTTTACTGAAAACAATGCAGTGTTTTTGACAACTCTGCCTGCCTGCAGGTTGGTGAAGAAAACACAAAGTGCAAAGCAGTAGAGAGTGGCTCTATTTCAGGTAAACAGAGCCGCAGCTGATAAGACCGTGTTTGTATGAGTGAAAGCCATCTATTGTGAGAAGTAGGTTATACTTTTCAGTTTTAATCCTGGTGCCATTATTCATTGTGCCACAATGAGATGAGCTATTAGTCACTGGCACGTGGTGTGTTTGCTTCACCGGAGATGAAACCAAGGAACTAATTCACCAAGGAACCAAAGAACTGGAAATCCCACATTTTTTAGCTAATCTTTGATAGTAAACTTTTATAGACAACTCATGTCCCTCTACCTGAAATGCAGCATTTTCAACCGCTGACTGCACTCTAAGAACAAGAGAAGCCAGTTTATCTGCAACATAAATATGTGTTAGTGTGCGAACACTGTGTCAGCATTTCTGAAGAGGCAACATACAGCTGGATTGATATTTTCTTCCTCTTCTGTGGTCAAACACTGCACATTCTTTCCTTAAATGTTACAGTCACTGCAACCCAAACTCTAATATCAAATGACTGATTATGTCTGATCATATTTTTTAATTCTTTTATTCTGTCTAAAGACCTGTAAATTCTTCTTCTCGCATCACTGGTGTCAAGGTCTTGTTTACCAGCTGGTGTGGAACACTTCTAAAGCCACTCCTCTGTGCCTGAGTTTGGAGCACAGTTTGCATATGTGGCTTTACCCCTGTGGGAGTATCTCCTACTCAACACATAGTAACACAACAGGTGCCCAGTATGGAGTGGTGCATTCTTATTGTGTGTGTGTGTTGAATTTTTGCCCTCAAGCTATGCATGCAGTTCATCTATAGTGGATATATTTGTCTAAAAGTTCTGCCATCCAGTGTGTTGTCAGCAACTTTCCAGAGCAGAAATGAGAGACTTTTCAGACTGAGTGTTGACTCACGTGTGTGTAGATTGTTGCCATAGTTTTGACCCCTACAGGGACATCATTAACTGTTGTACCTTTAAGTTTGGCGCTGTACTCCGTCTTGTCAGGACTGACTCCTCCTCACCAGCGTCCCCAGGTTGATGTCTCCTTTGGCCATGTCATCAGCTACAATAGTGTCCGTCTTTCTCCTCTCCAGGTAACGCAGGAACACAGGCCGGTTCCTCCTTTTTATCACCTTGTCCTTCTCTTTCTCCTTCTCCTTCTCGGTCCCGCTGGCCTCCTTGGGATCCATGGCGAGGCAGGCCGGTCCTTCGTGCTTTCAGAGCAGTGAAGGAGAACAGAAGGGAAGGAAGAAGGACAGGAAAAGGGAGGGAGAAATGGAAAGAGAGAGCCTGGGAAGTGCAACAGGTGTACTGTTGCCTCTGCCTTGTGCCCTTACTGCTGGCTCTGCACAGGTAATGCAGCTCCTCCCCGCATCTACCTGTCAGCAGAACTATGTGGCCACACCTCTCCACTGCTGTGCTATGTTTCTTTCCTTTAGGCCATCATATCCATGCATGGGAGAGAGAGTGATGAGAGACACCTTTTTTCTAGAAGGTGTAAAGACAGAGAAATGACCACTAGTTGTAAAGTCTTCATTATGTGTTTGAAACTAAAATGAAATGTCCTCAAAATAAAAAAGCCTTTGAAACGTCAACACTGTGCCAAATACTGACAAGGAAGTGTGCATGTAAATGGCCTGGCTGTAAATCACAAATAGAAGTGTGCAGAGTGCTTTGTATGTGCACAAAAATAAATGAATTTGAACATTTTGCGCATCTGTGCTCATTAACAATAGGAAAAAGCAAAGTTCTCAAGAAGTCGTCTGTACCTGATTTCATTCTACATGCTTTTAACAGGTTCTGCAAGTCTTTAAAAAAAGAAATGAATGTTTAGATATAAAATGGCAAATTCGGGAGGACAATGAATTCATTAACAAACATGCTGCCACAATGATTTCTGGTCATAGCAACTACTGCTGTAGTTCTCGTCAGAACAATAAATGAGTTCATTTCTTCCCCATTGAAACAAAGGCACCACTGGCTCCCATTGTGTTTTCAGATCAGTGCAAACCTGTTTAACTTCTATTTAAGTAGATTAAATGCACACAAAAGGCAGATGACAACAATGCATCACCTGATCATCACACAGAACTGCATATTTTTAGTATCTCATAGTATCACCACCATCATCATTATCATCAATGATGGAAGAACTTGAGAAAAATAATTAAGAATTTAACTATTAGCACTTGAGGGAACTTTGTGCCTGTGTGATTAACTTTAAATATATATATATATTTTGACCTTGAACTTACTGGCCTTGCTCATTTTTTTTGATTGAGTACACACCACACACTTCCCTGTTTGAAACACAGGTCATGGTCTAGTTGCAAATGAATAAAGTGACCGGTATTGACACACCTCCTTGGGTATAAATGTGTCTAAAACAAAGGAAATGATCAATGACATCAGGAAGAAGCCTCCCCTTGTTCTTCCTGCTGTTATTTATGACTGTCAAGTTATCCACCAGTACAAGAATCTGGACAATAACTGATGATAAGTTAAACTTTAAACCAAACACTGATATGCAAAAGCCAATCTGTGCTTGTCTGAGACCACTTTTATGAGCATGCTTCTTTTTTTTCATTTTATTAAGTCTGTTTGAACCTCCTCTTTTATGTGCTGGTTTGGGTCACATACTTTACCAGGTAAAAGAACTCATTGATAGGCAGCAAAATTGCAGGCACAAGTCTAAAAGACCTTTTCCAACCATCACAGAGAAGGCTCAGTCGGTCCCTGGTGACCCTAGGAAGAGTTCATCTTGTGTCTGTCTAGTTGCAGATATAATGTGGCCAGTACATTTAAGAACTCATCTGTTCCTGCTGCTATTTGTCCTCTTATAACATAACGTAACTGTGTTTTTGTGTAATTTGTTTGTGTGTTGATTGTTAATGACAGCTGTATTTACGACCTGCTGTGCTAATTGCCCCTGGAGTATAATTAAGACTACCTTGACCTTGACTTTGACCAGGTTGGTGGTTGTCCACCAGCCTCCACCTATTGAAAACCAGAACAAACTTCTTCGGAGGCTTATCTGCGGATCACCAATGCTCTTTTAACCCCAGCACAACTCCTGGTGGCAGAAATTTCTCCCTTCCACCATCTGTTAATGCCCCAGGTGCTGCTCAGCTCCAGACTCCTGTGCCTCGTCCGTCAGCCTCAACCAGAAGCTCTCCTTTTTTCTGCCTCCACAGTTGGCTCTTTCACAAATTGCCCATGTTCTGTTCCTCTGACACCAAAGTTGCGGAGCAGTCGAAAGGTTGAGGAGCTGACAAAGCCCTGGCATCACCTCCACAGGGTACATAACCACCCTGCAGCCAGCTCCTCTACACTCAGCAGCCAGGTCAAAAATGCTTTGTTTGTTGCTGCTCATAGGCAGCCTCCAGCACCTCCTCCCATGGGAGAGCCATCTCACATTTATATTGGTTGTTCAGGTCCAGTAGACCCGAGGATAATAAAAGTTTGGAAACTGTAGATAAGTCCAGGAACACTCTGTAAAAATCAGATAATAAATACATTTGAAGTGTGTTACCCCCATATCCCTACCTCTACGCACATACACATTCTTTCCTTGAAAACTCTTAATATTTGTTTACAAAATCAGAATGGATTGGTTGAGAGTAGCATAAGAGACACTACTTCCTTGGGAAGCTGGCCAAGAATTTTCTCAAACGATAACCTCTTCTTCCAATGTGCAACACATTCAGGAGGAGGATGCAAATGCCCCATCTGCCCAGTGCACCATCTCCAACTCCAGAATGTGGAGTGAACGCGTGTTATTGCATGCGTGTGTGTTTCAGTCCTGCACACTGATATAACTGCATGTATGTGTGATTGAGTGAGCTGTGTAAAACTCCTGAAGTGTTTTCAACACTCTGGGTTGCAGAAAGTGGCAACAGTAGGAGGTGCTATGAGAATCAGAAATACTTCATTGATCCCAGATGGGAAATTGCTTATGTTACAGTTGCTCCTATTCAAGTGAAATATAATGAAATATAAACTGTGCAAAATATACATTACTGGTCAAAAGCTGTGAAACACCCCAATTTTTCCAACTTTTAATTGAAATTCAAGTAGTTCAAGTCCAATGAATAGCTTGAAATGGTACAAAGGTAAGTGTTGAACTGCCAGAGGTTAAAAAAAAAAGGTAAGGTTACCCAAAACTGAAAAATATAGTACAGTTCAGAATTTAAAAAGGCCTTTTTCAGGGAACAAGAAATGGGTTAACAACTTAAAGCTGTTCTGCAGCAATGGAGGTTGATCAAGCCTTGAAAGTTGGTGCTACCAAATCCTACAGGTGTCCCAACTTTTCTTGATTACTTACAACCTCCTCTGTCTGCATAAAAGTAGTGTTGGAACACATTGTGATACCATACACTCCAGAGCATTATTTGAACAGTATTGTACTGTAGAAAGTAGTGTGCTGCTATAAAAATGGTGAGGAAAAGGCAATTAACAAAAGAAGAGAGACAGACCATCAAAACATTTAAAAACTGAGGCCTGGAAATGTGAGGAAATTGTGAAGAAAGTCAAGGTGTCAGTGAGTACAGTTTTCTTCACCATCAAAAGGCACTCTGGGAGAAACTCTGACAGGAAGAGATCTGGAAGACCCAAAGCCACAACAGAATCAGAAGACAAATTTCTGAGAGTCAACAGCTTGGTGATAGGAGGCTCACAGGACAACAGCTTCAAGCACAGCTTCATAGTGGTCGTAGTAAGAAGTCTCAGTTTCAGCTGTGAAGAGAAGACTTGGAGTTGCAGGTTTGACAGGTCAAGTTGCAGTGAGAAAGACATTGCTAAGATGTCAGAATAAGAAAAAGAGGCTTGTCTGGGCTATGAAACACCTCCAATGGACTACTGAAGCCGGGAAGAAGGTATTATGGACTGATGAATCAAAATTTGAAATCTTTGGTTCATCAAGTAGGACTTTTGTACACTGTCGCAACACTGTGGGTGAGTTACTCTTACATGAACACTACACAAGAGTTAAACAATAATTTACTGTGTTCACTGTCAAGCATGTATAGTTAAACTGTGTGTCAGTAACATTATGTAACCTGCTGGATTTGTTAAAGTAGATCACACTAAACAGCCACATACTACAAACATCTGAGTGAGTAAACAGTGTTATCTCCCGTCAGCATCGCAGGATTCACTGCTTTGCCCTGAGGGAGTTTGGGAGAGATCGGGTCCCTTGGGGTGTAGCTCCACTTGACCTGCTGAAAGAGAGAAGAGTCTATTAACATCCAGGAGGAAAACACTCCAAAAGAGACACTGAACTTATATTAATCTCAGATTTGTTCATTAAATATCAAAAAAAGGTTGTTATTTCTGTTGATCAAGGCATGAAAATGACTAATTGCTTCAACTGCCCTTCCATTTATTCTTTTTTGGCTCTCCATCCAGATTTACAAAATCTGGAAAGTTAGAGCTGATCAAACATCTTTGTTTTCTGGAAACATTTCACAATCTCCATCCGGCCATCATCTATACACTGCTTCCTCATTAGGGTCGTGGGGGACTGGAGTATATCCCAGGTGACTTAGGGCAAAGGCAGAGTTTGCCTGGACAGGCTGCCAGTCTATCACAGTTCTACATATAGAGACAAACAGTCACAATCACATTCACACATACGGACAATTTGGAATCACCAGTTAATATCAGACTCCCTGCGACCCTAACGAGGATTAAGCAGTCTATAGATAATGGATGGATGGAAGTGTTTTTAACGTTTTTTTTAATGTATGGCGCCAATATGAAGGTGAGAGAAAAATGTCTTCTTGGTTCCTCTGTATATCCTGAAAATATAGTAATTGACAAAAAAAATCTTCTATTCTATTCTTTTATTCCAGCTGTGAGGCGACAGTGCTAACAACCGAGCCACCATGCAGCCTCGCTTATTGTAATTTTGCTTCAACATCCAAATCCACATCTCTCCATCATGTAAAGTCACAGTACTTAGGTTCATAACATGACGTCTTCTCGTCTTAACTACAGCAACACTGGGAAAAACTGTCCTGTTACTTTAAACACACCAGACCACAGGGACTGTACACGGCAGTATTAAAATCCCTCTGGCAACAATATCAAAGGAAAAGCACTTAAAGAGTTTAATAAACCAGCTTTTTATTGCCGCTGATGTGTCATTTGTTTGAACAGAGTCCAGCCTATACAATAATAAAGGAGCTGCATCAAGGTGGCTTGGGTGACTGTTTGTTTTTAGCACAATGGATACATATGGACTTTGATCCTATCATGTTTGTGGAGTTTACCACCATCAAATCCATTCACTTCAGGTCTTAAAACAACAAATGCAATGGACACCAAAGAGACAGGGACCTTTGTGGAAGACAGTATAAGAGGCAGAATTCATTCATTCATTCATTAACTGTTTGCTATTGTAGAAGCCACTGGCATAATTAGAAGTCACAAATTGGCGTAGTGTTTGCAAAACAGATTGTCAAAATTAGATCAGAATTATTAGCAATTCTACCATTACTGTTGCAGACATTTTATCGTGTTTATAGCTTTAAAAAAAACAAACACTGATGACAAAAAATAAGAGAACACAAAAGAGAAAAGAAAAGAAAAGTCAACAATGAGGTTGTCTTTTCTGAGCAGTTAACAGTTTTATTGCTGGAAAATGGAAGAAAACTAGGTGGCAGTAAAATAAAGCTACTACACGTGGAATGAGAATCGTCAAGTTAACGTGGAAAAAGGAATATCCGGTTAAAGCAACTTTTAATATACAAAATAAAAGTACAATATTGGGAACTGGCAAGCAGCTAAACCACTTCTAGTCTCCCAGAAGCGTGTATAATAAGATGCGGTCAGACAATTCTGAACTGCAGACCTCAGTATTATTCTACTATAGGGGTAAAAGAAAAAAACACTTTAGCTTTTTTGTATTTTTTAAACCCTCGTGTTGTCCTTGAGGTCATTCTGACCCCAAGTAAAATCTTTTGCCATTGTATACTTTTATGTAATAAGGTATATTTGGCCCTAAATTCCAAAATGAAGGGTAGCAATAGGTTGGACTGAAGTAAGACTAAAAGTGTGATGCAGAATTGACTGACAATTTATACTGTATCCTTTAAATAACAGTCAAGCCAGGTGGGGTCATTTTGCCCTAAGAGGACAAAAGTTGTATGGCCAACTGGGAGGACATTACGAGGGTAAATCTAATAATCACGTCACATTACGCCGAGCAAAACAAAGGACGCAGCAACAACGTCACCCTAGAAATAGTGTTGGGAGAAATTGTTTTGGTGGAACATTTGCATGCAGGGAGGAGAGCATTGTCAATAAAATGGTTAATTTGCTGAATAGTAGCTAGCAGGACTGCAAAACTTTTAAAATTAATTATTTGTGTGTGTGTGTGTGTGTGTGTGTGTGTGTGTGTGTGTGTGTGTGTGTGTGTGTGTGTGTGTGTGTGTGTGTGTGTGTGTGTGTGGTAGGTTACTCCTTTGACATTGTTTCCCATTGTGAAAAGGATTTTGAAAATGATTACACATACATATTCAAAGGGAAGGAGAAAGCCACATAAAATGGTTGGCAAATGGCAAGTATTTAGCAGCCTATTGAGGTGGAAGACACATACCAATACTGCAATATTCTGAATATGCAATAAAAGAACATATGTCTTGTTCATTGCTCTCTCTAACAAACTTTCTTATAGCCCCACCCTTAAACAAAACTGTCAACAAAAGACATATTGCCATGTATTTAGTATCCTGATCACATATCCATCTGGAGCAAGTTATCCGTCACTTTGACTGCTTTTACTTTGAAAACCCCTGAGCGGAAGCCCCGGTCTCCCTGTGTCCTGCTTCTGCTGTATGTGGAGGAGGATGACGGGAAGCGGGAAGCAGGAAGCAGAAGAAGCGTCTATAATGAGACCTCCGCTGCTGCGCTCCTCGCTCGGCTGCCTGCTGACAGGTTTCGGCTCTTTCCCTCGGAACAAAGCGGTCACACAAGCAGCAGCTCCGCCTCTTCTGAGTTATCTGAGAAAAACGATGCACTATCAAACGGAGCCGAGAGGACACCAGAACTCTCCAGACTACCGGCTTTACTTTAGTAAGTTATTTGTCGCCATTGTGGAAGGAATCTTTGCGTTTGTTATTAGCACCGGTCGGTGTGTGACGGGCAGCTTAGCCCGGGTCCGACCTCCACGTCAAGGTTGACCTTTGAGCTGGAAAAGTGGATTCTACTTTTAACACTTGGCTCTGAGGTCTAAATCCTGCTAAAGCTAGTAACCACCGAGTGAAATGTGGTGAATACATCCAGAGTTTATTAGCTGAGGCGGAGGAAGAGGTGCATGGGACAGCACAACATCCTCACATGGGTTTGCTTCCTGTTTGGTGGTCACGTGGACAGAAAACCTCCCAGGAAAGAAAACATGAGTAGCCCCAGCAGTTTTATCAGAGACGCTGAACATGGTGGTGGCACACAAGAACCAAAATCAATAAATGTATTTTAAGAATTATTTTTGAACCTTTTTAACCTTAGTTATGTGATGATAGGCGTTTGTTTGTCTGTCTGTCTGTCTGTTACAAACATTACTCAAAAATGGACCAACTGATTTGGATGAAATTTTCAGGGAAGGTCAGAAATGACACAAGGACCAAGTGATTAGATTTTTTCAGTGATGCTGCTAATAATTTTGATTCACGAATTTGTGAAAGATTTCTGTATCATTGCCAGATAGCGCCACAGCCTCACTGTAACTATGACAGCAAGTGAACATCAGCTGTCTGCTGATGATCACATAATTGCAATTCTACTACAAATCGACTGCTGCCGACCTATCAGGACTTATCCGTTGGAAATTATACAAGGAACAACTGATTGAATTGTGGGGGGTGTTTCTGAGTCTCATCAATTCCCACCGCCTGCTACATATTTAGGTTGTGTGATTCGGTATCCGTACATAATGTACACATACATAACACACACCTGTGCTCAGCGCAAGGTCATTTTGTTTGTGGGTACATCTATATTAAATGGTCACATTCTATGGTGCCGTGATTTCTGCCACCAATTTTTTCCTGATTTCAGCTACTGGAAATAATACAACGACTCAGCAGCCTTGGTGGAGTACTGGCCTCTCTGAGTGCTTTTCTTGTTTATACAGGTAATCTCATTGAAACACAGGATCTCATTCTAAAGAGAGATTATATTATGTTGTAAAATACTAGAGTAGTTGGAAATAATATTGCTCCTGTACAAGAAAGGCACACAGAGTGCAGTACTCCACTCAGGCTGCTCAGTCGTATGATGTTCGACGGATGAAATCTTTAAAAAATTTGTGGTCTGCAGCAGTCAATTTGTAGTAGGATCGCAATCATATTATTTTTATTTATTCATTGTGCACAATATTGGGGACTGGCAAGCAGCTGAGCCACTTATAGTCTCCCATAGGCGTGTATAGTGAAGTGCAGACTGCTGTGCAACTAACTAACCTGTAACTGATAAAACTGTGACTCACCACACCTGTTTAAGGTGTAGAGAAGTCCACAGTGTTCTGTATCATTAGACCCTGACAGATCCTGTCTCCATAATAAATAAATAATTTAAGTTACGGCTTGTTGTGTGTAAATGTGTCTTGCTTAATAGAGAATTTCAAATTGCATCCTGCAGTTTTTTAAAAATAAAATCAGAGGAAAAAACTCCTGCAAACAGCTGGAAGAAAAAAAATATAGTGGAGCTCCTGTTCATGTTTTGAGCTTTCTGTGTGCATAAGTTAATTAAAAGCAAAATATATCTTTAGCCTTGTCTGTGACGTTTATGGACGGGGCACACAATTCAATGGTATATGCAATTACATAACCATCAATGCTGCTTTAACTTGCACTTGGACTTTGTAGTTGCATCAGCATCTACAGTATATGCAGTGGATCCAAAACAAAAGTATTTAGGCAGTTGAGTAATACATTCCGAGTAATAAAATCATTTCACTTAGAATAAACTGTCTTCTGGGATTTCATCATGCAATATGCTTGTACCTGTAGAGGAGTAGTTAAACTGTTTTTATTTGTTTTATTGTTGTTTTTTTGCAGAAACCTCAGAAGGGAAATACATTTCACCATTCCATGATATTCCACTTATAGCAGAGACAGAACAGGTAATTTATTTGTATTTTTATTGAAATGTTTATAGTTTCTGTTTCAAACCAGCATTCAAACCAGGAATTCACAAATTCTTTGTTTTAACAGGACAATAATGTGCCAGCTAAAAAACCCAAGAGGAATGAGAGTGAGGTACTGTCCACTTCAATGTCACTTTTGCCATCTGAAGACATTCATCTTAATATATTTTGTACTTAGGTGTCTTGTTTGCTTTCAGGTGCTCTATAACATGGTTGTTGAGGTTCCTCGATGGTCAAACGCTAAAATGGAGGTAAGTATAGATATGATGTATTTATCTGTGTACATGTTCTCTCTCTCGCTTTCTCTCTAAATATATATATATATATATATATATATATATATATATATATATATATATATATATATATATATATATATATATATATATGGGACGCGATTAAAACATTTACTCTAATTACAGGCTTTGTAATTAATCGCAGTTAATTGCAGTTTTGTCAAATAGCAATATTTGACACAATAAGTGAAGTTTTTCAATTCAAATAAAATTGTGGTTGACAGTTGAATCAATGAATAGACATATACGTGTTTATAACTTAAAATTCATTTTAAAAAAAAGGAAAATGGGACATATAGAAAAAAGTGATTTTGATGACTTAAAGCCTGAATTTAGTTGTTTTTCCACTGTATGGCACATAAAATCATCATAAGTAGTTCAAGGAGCTTCAGAAAGTTGAAAATCCAGAGATTCATTCTGTTTTCATTTTTTCTGGGTCTGATAAATGGTGTAATTTTGATGGTTCTTTTTATAGGAATATCAATTTTTATTTATGTAATTTTTTTTATAAACAAAAATTTTATAATTAAGTTATTAAAAGAGATATTTTTGTTGTTTAGGTTATTCCTCCTCCAAGGAGGCAGAGCCTCAATGGAGTAAAAACTTAAACCACAAAAATGTTTCATTTCTATTTATCTGCATTTTTCATCTGTCTGCTACATTCACAGATTACTGCAAATCTAAGTGCAATTATAGCGATTTTATTCAACATTGTAATACTTTCTGTAAACTCAAGCACTGTCTAGAAAAGTGGTCTATTATGGGATGGCTACACCGTTAGCCGTTAGCATGACTCGTAGCTAACGTTAGCTCTGGTGCTAACAGCAACATGTTTTACATTGAGGTGATACCGTCGGCTTGAAGTAACACAGTGATCAGAAAACTCTTTGTTGTACAATTTGCACACAACCAGGCTTTTATCCAAGCTGCCATCGGGAAGATTTTTAAAAGAAAACTTTCTGCCCAACAAGCTCAATCTCATCTTCCTTCACTGTTCACCAGTGCCTGACGTCACTCAGTGCTTCCTGTGCTTCTTTTTCATGGCTACAAACAGACTTTAGGTTCATTACCGCCACCTACTGGGCTGGAGTGTTCAGTTACCGGTGTGCCAGAAATGAGGGAACTGAGGAGGGTGCAATTAATTGCACTAATATTTTTAACGCGTTATTTTTGCAGTAATTAATTAGTTGAAATTAACGCGTTAAAGTCACGGTCCTTATATTTTTTTATTTTTATATATATATATATATATATATATATATATATATATATATATATATATATATATATATATATATATATACACACACAGTGTCTTTTTTTTTAGTGATTGATGTTGCTATTACACTTCACTACTTCTAGAACTGTTACTGCTTTAAAAAACGTTTTCTCACTTTGCAGTTTTTATGTATTAACAATGCAGCTTTCATTCATTTCCAGGAATGTCTTTTTAGTGGTTCCATTGTAATAGTCAGTTGCTAGATGAGGCCTATAAGTAACAATTCATGCCGTAACTGACATTTCATAACTACATTTAAGTCACTACAAGAAATCTATTGTCGCAATTCAAATGTAATCCGAGGGACTGGTTGCTGGACTCGTCTGGAGTTAGAAGAGCTCTAAATCACTGTTATTTAGCTGGCTAGGATCACTGAGAGCTGCAGACTAATGAAAAATGAGAGTTTTCCCTCATCATGTCAGCATAAGCCTTTCTTTGAAATCAGTCATGCTTCAATAATGGAAAAAGCACACACACAGACACACATACTCTTCCATAATTGCTTCAATTCCCAGATCGCAACAAAGGAACCGCTGAATCCGATCAAACAAGATGTAAAGAAAGGAAAACTCCGATATGTCGCCAACATATTTCCCCATAAAGGTTACATTTGGAACTATGGAGCTCTCCCACAGGTGAGGAAAGTGTTAAGATAAATTTTTTGGTACACATGTCCATCATTCTCATGCTGTTTTTGATCCTAGTCAGTAACAATACTGCAATTTAATCCATTTAATTTGCTATATTCAAGAGCAAACAATGGATTAGTCCACTGTCATCGACTCTATAAGTACATTCATATATGCATCATACAACAGAATTGAGTACGCCTCTGTGCAACATCACTTAGATGTCAAATTATTCAGAACTTTATTAGTTCAAGCATTTCCTCCTGTGAGCAATTAAAAAACAAATACTTTTAAAATTTAAAATGACTTAATATTTCAGTGATAGTGCTCAGAGGTGTGCTCTGTATTTATTGATGTATTTTGCCAGTTAGTTGTGAAAGTTTTGCTAGAAAATGTTGGTTTCTCACATGCTTTTCAATGCTTCCTTGAAACAGACGTGGGAGGACCCAAACCACCAAGACAAAGACACTAAGTGTTGTGGTGACAATGATCCTATTGATGTCTGTGATATCGGCACCCAGGTAATGCAGCTAGAGATTTAAATATATATTTATTTATGACTCATTTGTATATACACTTTAAAATCCTAACTACTGGTATCGATCTTGTTGACCTTCTACTTTAGGTTTGTTCTCCGGGTCAGGTGATCCAAGTAAAAGTGCTCGGCATCTTGGCCATGATCGATGAGGGAGAAATGGACTGGAAGGTCATCGCTATCAATGCTCAAGACCCGGATGCCAAAAACCTAAATAGTGGGTGCTTTAATCATACTGTATCAACCGTTATTATCTTGAATTTCCCTAAAATGAGCTGAATGTTCAGTTCAGGAGTTACTGCACACCTTTATCAGAACAATCTCCAAAATTAAACCGATGCTCTCACACTCAGACCTGGAAAATCTTATGCATATACTCATCTTCTCCCGTCTCGATTATTGTAACTCTTTCCTTTCTGGCATTCCAGTAAAGCTCCTCTGTCACCTCCAACTTGTCCAGCAGCACGGCTTCTTATCGGTTTTAACAGACATCACATCACACCTATCCTGGCTTCCCTCCACTGGCTCCCTGTTGGTTTTAGAATTGATTTTAAGATTTTACTGATCACTTTTAAAGCTTGCCAGGGTCTCGCCCCAAGCTACATTTGCGATCTGTTGATCCCTTATGATCCCGTTCTCAGCCTTAGATCCTAAAGTGGATCCTTCTGGTTGTTCCAAAGTCGAGGCTTAAATCTAAGGGCGATCAAGATTTCTCCATCAGGACCCCTCGACTTTGGAACGACCTGCCTGAGGAGATGAGGCTTACAGAGTCAGTGACTTCTTTTAAATCACTTCTGAAAATCCACTTTTATAGACTTGCTTTTATGTGAAGTTTAATTTTAGCTTTAATTAGTGTGTCCTATTTTGATGTTCTCTCATTTTATTTTAATTTTTGCTGCCTGGTTCCTTGGTGTGATGTCATGTCTAAGTCTTTAATTCTCTCTCTTGTTTGTTTTTTGTTTTTTTTTTAAATTCTAACTTTTAACCCCACATCTGATTCTTTAATTTTTAAACAGCCTAGTTCCCTTGTTTGATATGTGTGCTAGTCTAGCTAATTATTCATTTAACTTAAGGGTTGTTTTTCAGTATGCTATATAAATAAAATTATTATTATAAAGCTATTCTTGTCATTAGAAATTTGGCTATTTGTTCAATACAGAAAAATTAAGTTCAAACCTAATAAGGCTTATTGCCAACAACACAGTGCTTTTTAAGATTGACTGCCCAACTACAACTCCACAACTTGTCCAATCTGCATTTTAACAACAGACCATGAATAAGATTATTATGCCTCCACTACCTTTCACGTTATTGTATATCAAACACAGGCATCCTATGAAAAGGTTTGCAGCTCAGACAGTAACTTTACACTGTGGCTAAAAACCCCAAGAGGACTAACATAGTTTGCACCCAGTGGAGTTTTTAATGTCAACATGATTTTGTTTATATTCAACGTTTCTCTGCAAAGCATATTGCGTGTAGCCTTAAGGTGTAAGAAACATGTTGAATGCATGTTTTACCCCCTTTTATTACAAAATGTTCTCATTTTTTGTTTTAATGTGATTTTTCTATGTTCTGTCACCCATCATAAATTTATTGCCTGCTTAGTTATTTGTTGTCACTAAATATTTGCAGCAGTTTTTTTAAGTATTTAACATCCTTCAACAAATAGTTGTTTTTTGTTAAGCTACATACAAAATTTAAGTGAAATGCCGACTGATATCTAGTTCATACCAAGATAAACAAGCTGCTTTTTCTATTGAATGCCTCCTCCTCAGGCATAGACGACGTCCGCAAGAGCCGACCAGGTCACTTAGAGGCCACTGTTGAGTGGTTTAGGAAATACAAGGTGCCTGATGGAAAGCCTGAGAATCAATTTGGATTCAACGAACAATTCAAAGACAAGGTCAGTACGTTTGTAACAATACATACAAAGATGAGGCATGACGGTTCGTGTTCCAGAGGATTGCAGTCTGTGCAGTTTCAGTGGCTACAGCTGAATAATTAAATGAATTGCCCCCACAGAAATTAACATGTCTTTTGCTCTGATCTCAGGATTTTGCAGTCGAGATCATTCAGTCCACCCATGAGCACTGGAGGGCACTAGTGCAGAAGCAAACAAACCCTGGAGGGATTGAATGGTAGGTTAGTGGGCATGAAGCCCTGCTGTGTGCATGTGTGGTGTTTATATATAATTGGCTGTGAAAGTCTAGTGAACGCCATTTCCTGCTTTCTTTTTTTTTTCAGCAAAAATCTCTGTTGCTGCGACAGCCCTTTCAAATGCAGCGCCGAGGACGCCAGAGATGTGGTCCAGTCGGTGAGAACTTCCACTGCAGTTTTTTTCACATTGATGATGGCAAATAAAACTGCATTAGGTGGTAATTTTCATGTTTATCCTTTGGTTCGTCAGGCCCCTGCATGTGGCAGCGCACATCCTGTGTCACCAGAGGGTAAGCACATAATGGCTGTGGTTTATTTAAAGTTATACAGTTATAAACTTCTGTTTTTATGCGATTCTAAATCTTATCTTGCACAGTGGACAAGTGGCATTTTGTCTGAAGGCCCCAAAAAAACATGGAAACCGCCAACACGTATTAACATCTGATCAAGGAGCACCAGTTCTGAGGGATCTTTTGTATGCAGCTGGATTTATTTTTTCTACGCACTCCATCTCAGCTATGTATAGAGCCGTCTACATTTGATAATTTGCTGAAGAATGAGCCAGTAAAGATATGTAGTGTTGTGATACTCGGTAAAGAACCAGAAGTGAGGTGTGTGTTTGTGTCGTGTTGGACCACAGATGGAATCATTGTTGGTAATAATCAATTATAATACAGAGATTAGTTGCAGAAATAATTGGTCTAATTTCTATTACATTGTAAATGACACTGTATTGTGTGTTTGGAGTATTTTTGTGACTAATGTCGAATTCCAGCAATGCATAAGACTTAAAGTAAGATTCTGATTTGCCTTTAAAACTGTAATCGGTGTCCTTGCAGCTGTAAACAACACAACTCAGTTTGTATGTAACAATTTGGGTAAATAAAAGAAGAAAAAAATAAGATGTGAACATGATGCAATTGCTTTCCAGTATTGTCTGCGGTTCTCCCTTTAAGAACTTCAGCATATATAGTTGTGTGCAAAATTTAGAAATTGGTATTAACTCGGAGTAACAAATCAAATTGCTTTAAATAAATATAAATTTTATTAAAAAAAAAAAACACCCACATATCAGCAATATCAGGAATGATATAATAAACAGCTTTCAAATAAACTGCATTCAGTACATTACAATACTTACAGTATTAATACCCATCCTTAATTCAATTTTTTGTAGCATACCAAACTTCAGGAGAACTAGGGAAGCCTTAAAAAGTAAATTGACAGGCAAAAAGTTGCACATTTTTTAAAAAACCTTTAGTGTCTAACTGCAAAAAGACCAAGTGTGTATGTAACTGCTAGCTTAACCTTTGAGTCGAGCACGTGTAGTGCCCTAGTTAAGCCCACAAAGTCATTCAAGTAATGTTGACTCACTCAGAAACACTCTGAAGCATCTTCAAGTATGGCTATGCTTTTAACCCGCTATATCTTACGACACCTTGGCTTTCTCAACGACAACCTGCTACTGTAGCTGGGTCCTATACAACGAAATTCAACGTTTTTGTTTGTAGAGTTATTTTACAAAACAGTTAAAAAAAAACTAGAACTTCTAATGACTGAGCTATCATGATACTATAACTGTAAACGTTGCTGTGACAGTGAGTGTAATATTTACAAAAAGCTTCCTAGATAATCTAATCATCATCATCATTCTGTTAACCCGAAAAAGCCAAAATGATTTTTAAAGATATGATATATGAGGAGCTGTGGGTCGATTTGACAGAACAAAAAGAACCTACATCAACATCAAAGAATGAGTTACACTCCTGCAATACAAATTCTTGGTATGTACAATGTGACATAATTTATTTTTAACACATTTACATTCTGTTTAAATAAAACGTTTTGTAATTCTTTATTACATTTTTTTTTTTTTACCTGAAGAAGAAATGAAGTGCTTTAAGAGAATGAATATGTAGAAGAGAGGGGTGAGTTGTTGCTATAACATAATGTCATTCAATTATATATATCGCATTAATTCAAATCAAGAGGGGAGAAATCATTATACAATTGCTTAGTGGTTATAAATAAATTTAACTATACACAGGCACAAGATGTGCAACTACAATAATCACTGCCCTGGTCTTGCCTCATAGCAAAAGCAAACAGATTGCTTTTCACGTAGCCAATATCATTCCCTTTAGTTAACTCAGTGCATATATGTTCAGATTACTTTTAAAAGATTACCACCGTCCTACTAGCTAAAATAAAAGTTTAAAAGAAAAACTAAGTATCTTTTTACTCATAAAATAATTTTCGTCTGTGTGAAGTAATGGTTGACAAGAATCGTATTGGGATTCAGGATGCAATGGCAAGTCCCTGAATGTGAAAAAGACAAGATGAATACAGGCATTAAAGATGTACACACAATTAGTTGAAAATGTCCCTGATTTTACAGTAATATCAAAGATTCAAGTTCAAGTAATACTTTCTAGCAGATTGATAAGAAAGTAAGCGATGAACTTTTATGCCTTTTGGTGGCCTGAAGTTTAACTGTTATTAACATTTTGAAAGTAATATACAAATGAAGAAAGAAAAATATGTTATAATCCTATTGCCAAACTAATTTTGAGGTATATGACTGGTTTGTACTGTACATTATTTAAAAGCCTTTTCACTGCCCAAAGAGTCTCACATTGTATGTTTCTAGTAGGCTGAATAGCACCTTATGAAATAAAATCAGTTGAAACCCAAAGAAATACAATGAAATAGGCTGTTAGCATTCTTTACAACACAAAATCTATAACAGTAATTCCAAAAAGGGAAATTAATTTACTGTACAAATCTCACATGTTTATCTTACAGTTAGATTACAATAGTTAGACCCCACAGCAAGCCAGCTGCCCTCAGAAAATGACACTGAGCTTACCCTGTTTCATGTTCCTCAGTGTATAAAAAGCACATTTACTAAGCACCACAGACATAAAACTACATGTAATATTCACAATCCAGGGTTGTTCAATGAACCTGCAGTGAGGAACATTAAAAACAGTTGGTGACAACAAAGTAAACCTGGAAAAAACTAAAATAAAACAAACATAGATTTTTTTTTTCTCAAAATGTTAAAAATGCACCATAAGAATGGCTCAATTTACAGTATAAGTGACATAGGTAAGTGAAAAAAGCACCAACATAACGCTAGTTCTTAAAAAATTGTTTTGCATGAACTTAAAACAGTTTCATGGACTGCTCAAACAATCCCGTTATAAATTCATGAATGTAACTATAGTGATGCTTAGAAATGAATTACTGTCAATGCAGCAATACAGTATAAAGAGATTTCATGATTTAAAATTAACAAAACTTTTTTTCCCCCAAACATTTAACTCTCATCAAAAAAGTGCTTTATGAAACACTGACTTGCCAAAAACCACTGTAACACTGATGATTAGACCGGTGGATGATATTTTCAGTGTCCCGGTGTCGTAAGTAATCGAGTGTCACTCGTAGAGTGTGTTGTGGTTATAGTGTGAAGGCATTTGAATAAAAATCTATGGTAATAAGCACACACTTTAGCACCGTGAATGTTGTCACTTACAAAATCAGTGTTTGAAGCCAAGATTACGTATCCAAAATTTGTAAGAAAAATAAAGCCACCAAAACTGAAACTTTGTTTCCAGCTAAAATAGATCCTTATGTATCAGACTGAAAGCACCAGAGATTTTGTGTATCTTGCTAATAAATACATCCTTAGTAGGGTCAACTAGTAAAGCTTGATTGTTAAAGAGGTGAAAAACCTGATGTGAAAGGTGATTTATATCTCATCTGAAAACAGATTCCTTTCACTGCTCAACATGAGGCTGATGAGAGGGCACTGGTGCCTGTGGTCTTTTTGTCAGAGATTAAGCACCGTTGAGATCTTCTTAATGAGTTTTTTCTACACAAACTGACTGTAAGGCCCTGTGACCTTGGTGAAGGCATACGGAGATGTACTGACATATGTGTTCGTTGTGCATGACAAGGACCCCTCCATTAGTGCCTTGATAAAACGCTTGTATGGAGGCTCCCCTGTGGTTTCTGATGACTCAGGATGCTCACGCTTCACCCCTTTCTTGCTGCCCTTGCTAGGTGTCCCCTCACCACCATTCCTCTCTGCTTCTTCCTCCTTCTCTCGAGCCTTTTCTGCCATCTTAGCTTCCCACTGTGCCAAACCATGTTTGGCCTCATTCAGATTTTTGTGCTGGTAGAACACTAAGGAGATGCGTGTTGGGTGTTGACGATCCGGGTATTTGAGGGGCGTTGTGGCATGGAGCTCCCGTTTTGCACACTCAATAAGGACAGAGCCATGGCTAGGTGCCACTGCCACACCACCGATGTCAGGGTCCAAGAAATTGTGCTCATTGTCTGACCACATCTCGGGCTTTTGTGGGGTGGTAGGTGTCTGTGGTGTTCCAGGCTCCTGTTTAACACTGGAGCCCATGAGACTTCCATTAGGCAGACCTAACCGAGACTGTGTTTCAGGATTTAAACACCCACCACTCAGCTGACCAGAAAGCATCTGTGGGCCAGGCATACCCATCTCTGTCTTGATTTGCATATGGAAAGGATCTTGGCCTGGGGGTATGATTTGAGGGCTCTGAGACAGGTATGGATTTGGATATTCTCCAAACTGATTGCCTTTGCTCACAACAGCTGTATAATCTAGGCCTCCATGGGCTGAAGGTGCTCTTGAGAGGGGGTCCATAAACTGGTTGTCTGAGACCCTGTCAGGACCATAAGGGCCATAGGGTCTCATGGGGTGAACTGGTCTCATACTGCTGCCATTGTAACCATTGACCTGTAAACCAGGTTCACCATACCTTGGTGTATAATTGACCTCATATCGTTGATGTACACCATACCGCTGCTCTGGGTAAAGTGTTGGCCGCTGTTGTCGATATATGTCCAGGTGCTTTGGGTTTGAAGCATAGTATGGATGGTAATTGTCAAGGGGCATTCCTCCATTACACTGATAACCTGGATATGGACGATTTGATCCATTCATGTAAGAGTTTGGTACATGAAGTGGGGAAGGGTAGGGGCTGGCTGGTGTTGGTGGCTGAAGGGGATACATGCTGCCTGGCTTGGAAGTGCTTGGAAAAGACCCAGGATGGTTGGGCAACCTGGCGAAGGCAGCATTTGTTGAGCCAGGATAAGGAGGAAGAATTCCCTGGTGCTGTTGTTGCTGTAGTTGCTGAGGATGGGCCCCAAGGGGATGTGGTGGCTGACCCAACTGTAGGGTTGCTCCCACAGCACCTGGAATAGGTCCTGCAGAAGAAAATCCCCAAAAGATAAAGGTCTTATTAGCAATAAAAAAAATAAAAAAAAATTAAATATCCAGTTTTGTTTCACTTTTTCTCAGTCCATTGTTCTTTGGTTATGTTAATTTACTATGTTGGCAATATGTCTATACAAAGAGATAACATATCTAAGGTACAATTTATAAAAACTATCAGAATAAATGTTAGCTTACCTGCCATAGGAGTGCTCTGAAGAGTATTCTCGTAAGTGCTAGCTTTTGACTTGGCCAGGAGGGCCTTCTCTGCCTTATCATTAGAACTGTCCAGCATAGCATTCTTGTTGGCAGCTGCCTTCTTAGCATCCAGCTTCTTTTGCCGGCAAGACTTGGCGGGTTCTGCAAGCATGCGCACCTGGCGGCGGAAGGCACTGAGTACTTGGATGGCCCCTGACTTTATTTTCTCCTGCTGACCTTCCACACTGCCGAACTCATCAGTGCTGGAAGCCTTGTAAAGAGGCAAGACGTGGAGCTGTTCATCCTCTGGTATCTTTCCAATCTCTCGGTTATCCTCCCTTGTCAATGTACACACCTGGGAAAAAATTAAATACTGATTGAGTTACATACTTTTTGTTGGGTATAAGGCAGACACTAAAAAACAAGTCCACTTTAGTTATTAATATTATTTGCTAATATTATTTGTATATATTTATCTGTTTTAAAGCTGTGCTTTGATTATGTGCTGTGGCATAGTTTCATGAGCAGTTTGAGTCTCTATATCCAACAAACAAATACAGCAAACAAATACAACAAACTAATGTTACTGATTGATACTAATAAATTGATTAGTTTTCTCATTGGTGTTCCATCAGCTGCAGTACCAGCAGTTTAAATGGACCAATCATAAAAACATAATTATGTGATTTCTGCATCACCAACTAAATACATGTGGGGTTCCCATGGCTTTGAGTTTTAGTTGAATACCACTGTACTATACTATATATGTACAATACCCCTGTACTATACTATATATGTACAATATACCTGTACTATACTATATATGTACAATACACCACAGATGTCTGCTTCTATTCCGCCAGAACGGTCACTTCCTGGCGGAATACAGGCTCACTTCTGCTTTTGTTGCTGTACCGTGCATGCCAATCGCGGAATCTGATTGCTTAATCAATCGCCAGAATAATTGATAGAATACTTGATTACAAAAGTAATCGATAGCTGCAGCCCTATGGCATACTTAGAAAAATTTTTCCCAAGTTCTGCTTACCACAGTGCTGCCACCTTGCATGTTGTGAAGGTCTCTGTGAGCGTGGGCGCAGAAGTCCATACAAGCAGTGACACCAGAGAAGGGTCGGCCCTCCTTGAGCCCGAGACGGCAATCTGGTGCCCTGTGTTCATGTTCCACCTTTGTCCCGGAACAACAAGAAATTAATCTGAACAAGCTATTCAAGAGTTTATGAAGGTCACTGAACAATATCGATGGGAAATCTTTACATATATACACTACTATTCAAAAGTTTGGGGTCACTTAGAAATGTCTTTATTTTTGAAAGAAAAGTTTTTTCAGTGATAACATTAAATTAATTAAAAAAAAATACAGTCTAGACATTGTTAATGTAGTAAATGACATTTCTAGCTGGAAACGGCTGATTTTTAATGGAATATCTACGTACGGGTACAGAGGAACATTTCCAGCAACCATCACTGCTGTGTTCTAATGCTACATTGCGTTAGCTAGTTTGGTGGTTTGGTGACCCCAAACTTTTAAACGGTAGTGCAATCATACTTGGTTTGGATTAGATCTTAAAATCTCTTATACTTTTCAAAAACAAAGAATTTTCATTATGTATTTTAATAATAAATATGTCATTACATGCAGAAAGTCAAGCAGTCTGTACAATGTCAAGATCTATTCACCTGGTTTTCATAAGCTTCAGGTGCCATCGTTTTATACAAAGGAGCCAGTAAGGTTGCCAGATTTTGAAAGTTGTGCTCAATTTTCTCTTCCTGAAAGACAAAATTAGTCAGTATGGATTTACTTTAAGGATTAGTATATTATATTAATGTAATGATGTGCACTCTGAGTTAAGTACCTCTTTCACATCATCTCCAAGTAGCTTGAATTTTCTTGGGATTTTACTCCGAGCAAATTTGCAGCCGTTGTAGTACATGCTCCATGAGCATCCAAAGGAGAAAGATGCTCCAGACGCTTCAGGATCTAATCCCTGGCATGCACAGGTCCTCCTGAATGGGCAGAACAAAAAGTTCAAATGTGTCAGTGTTGTCCAGGTAAATTCTATTTTAAAGAAATTGATGGCTGCACTTGATGTAAAGAAACATGTAATGATCAGAAATGCAAGTCCTTAGAAATAATACATAAATTTTCCCTTTGTGCATGGAAAATAAACACAGAGAAGAGTGATTTGTTTAACAAAGCTACTTTAGTATTCCGGCAGTAAGAGAAAGACAGATAATATTTAAGAAGGATTTAATAAAATTAAGAGTAACTGTTAAGAGTGTGATACAATTGACTAGATTTGAGTTTGTTAATGTCCCTTACTCCTCATTGAGAGCACAGCGTCTCTGGGTGTGGGCTCCATGTTTTGTTAGAGTTTCACTAAGCTCGAGGTAGAGGCGGTCAGCCAGACTGGGCAGGATGCCTTCCCAGACCAAGATTACAACAATGATGCAAGCCGTGTCACATCTATGACCGGTACGTTCCCGCACCAACACCAGCAGCTTTTCGTCTTTGCTGCCTCGACGAATCACCTGAAAAATATAAGAAAATGCGCAAAGTTATTTGAGGGAAACACAGCAACAGCTGATTTGCCTATATCTCAAATGAAATAAGCAAAAATGTTTCATACCCATTTAGCTATGGGGCAACCTTGTGTACTTTTTCCTTCCTTGCCGGTGTATATTACTTTCTCAATTCTGATGGCTCTACCAGTCAGGCCAGACCTTCAAAGCAGAATAAAAGCATTAAAATAAGCACAAGTGAAAATGAACGCGGAAGCTTTGTAACACAGCCTGTCTTTTACAGCAATTTTAGAACAGCTTTGTCATTAACCTTTTCTCCATCATCTCCCGTATACCAGCTACACTAGGCGCTGACCCCAGATGAGTGTAGTATGGGCCTTCATCCTTTTCACAGATTTGTTCTAAATTTTAACAGAACAAAACATGTTAATATTTACACTTCAACTGACCAATCATGTTTTAGAAGCAACATTTTGAAACTCACCAAAGCAGTGGCAGGATGCGATGTCATATTGCGTTTTCATGGGAGTATCCAAAAGATTTTTTATAGGGGTGTCCAATAGCTTCATAGGAGATTCCATAAAACTTTGTAAGAGTTGTTCCTTCTTAGGGGTGGAATCAGGTGTTTTTTTTAATGCTACAGTGGACGAGGCACCTGCTGATGATTCTACTCCACCTATATCAGCGTTGGTTGACAGGATTGTGACAGGCCCAGAGGATTCCACCTTGACCCTATTTGATGAATTGATGACAAGGGATTTCTTCTCAAACACAGGTGAAATCTGGTACATCCTCAGACTTTGTTCCATAGAGGCCAGGATACTCCCCTGCTTCTTGCTTTGCTCGCACAGGGACTGTTTGCTTTCTTGCTTGACTTGCACTCCGCCGATGCCTGCCTCTCGCATCTGTAACTGCTGCTCCTGCTGCTGTGAACCAGGCAGCTCAAATCTGGGTCCGTTTTCCATTTTCACAGCTCTCATCAGAAGCTTGGGGTCACCAGAGCTCTGAGGGGGATGAGGAGGGCCCTGGCGTTCCTGCCTTTGTAACAAGTGCATTCGCAGGGCTGCATGCCTCTGAAAGTCTACGTGGGGACCTACTGGTCCCAGAGGTAGTCGTGGTCCCCTTTGGAACTGAGTGCAAGATGTTGTCAGCTGCTGTTCAGCTTTGGGATACATCTGTGTTGTCACCTGTTGTTTTAACGCACCTTGTGGTAAATGAGGTTGTGACTGTGTAGAGGTCTGGGGAAAGTCCACGTGGTTGGGCTGGTGGCAGTGGTTGTCAGGTTGTTGTGGCTGAAATTGCTTGAGGTTACTACTGCCTGAGTTCAGTGGATATTGCCTTTGATGTTGTTGTGGTTGTTGCATCTCTGACGTGTTATTGTAAGTAAATGTTGCATGGTCGCTGTGCTGGATGTGTTGGTTGTGGGTTTGAGCAGAATTGTTTCTCAGAGGCTGGTTGGGTAGAAGCTGCTGCTGACCTGGCTGAGGCTGACTGTGGGGTCTGTAACTGGGAGACTTAATTGGCTGCCCTTCAAATTGTGGTGGGTGGGACAGTGGACGTTGAAGATGACATTGCTGTTGTTGCTGCTGCTGTTGCTGGGCTGGCAAAAATCCAGGGGAAAGTATATCCTGGAGGTCAGTGTCTTCACATAAGTGCTCTGACTGCATCTGGGAGTGGTAGCGGCTGTCTGCCTGCTGATTTTGAGGGAAGTTAAGCTGCTCAGGCATTTTCTGGGGTAGAGACTGCTGCATTTGAGGTGCTTTCGAATTTGATTGCTGCCACTCAGGGGCAGTATTGTGCTGGGCTGGAGCACAGTGCGTTTTGGGTGGTAGACAGTCCTGCTGAGTCTTCTGGAAGCTGTTAGACCCCTGGCTGCTATCTGTGAAAACTCCCTGTGTCTGGAATCGTTGCGCTGGGTTTGGCTGCAACATCTGGCTGTGAACCTGGGGGTTGGCTGTCTGCTGTTCTGACTGAGGCTTAGCAGGGAAGCCCCTCCACATGTCCTGCTCTTGCGCCTGAGACGATGGGCCGCTTGCTGGTCGATGCTGGGAATGTGAAGAATTCATATCTATCCAGCCTGTCTGGTTGGGAGTCGAACGTGTTAAGTTGGCTCTCTGCTGAGACATGTTCTCCCTCCCATTTTGTAACCCAGCATGATGTCGCTGTTGGAGATTGGGCCCCATGACTCCTGTACTGTCAGCTCTATGTGGGTCCCCAGCCTTTTCTTGAAAGTTCTGGGGTTGGATCCCATACTGGAGGTCCCTGTCAGTGCCATGGTGTGGATGTTGACCAGATCCAGGTTTCTCACTTTGCCCCATCTTCTGTATCCCAGAGCTGGGAAACGATCCATATTCACCTGCCTCTGCTGCCTGTAGGGGGTTACTGCACTCCAGAAAAGAGCTGTGGTTAAACTCATGGTGGGCTTTCGCATATATACCTTGAGGATTTATGTCATCTGGATAACAGTGTGCACCATTTGGATGTTGTTGCGAGCCATTGCCATTATTTGTTGATGGGATCGTGCCTGGCAGCTGTCCTAGAGCCAGCTCCTGACCAGAATAAGATGCTGGCTGCTGCTGCTGTTGTTGTTGCTGCTGGTGGTCTGCTCCAAAATCGTTGGAATATCCATTCACAACATAGTTGACAGAGTTATAATTGTTGCCTCCTTCAGCATTTCCAGATGCTCCAGGCTGCTGTTGCTGTGAGTCAGGCATCTGTGCTGAACTGGGTAGTCCTGAGGTTAAAGAGGTTGTTTGAGCACCATCACTGGACAACTTATTGACCAGTGAATCATTAACAGCACCTAGTTGTGACACAGATGTTTGTGGTGCAATTGACACTTGCTCAGGATAATACTGAGACAAAGTTTTCTCTAACAGATCACCCGGAGTGCTTTCTATGGTTGAGTTTGGGGATACAGCACCATTTGGAACTTGTTTATTCCTTGGTAGGCAGAAAATATCTCCATTAGGAAAGTTACAATTCCTCTTATCTAACTTAATTTCTGTCTGTGGGGAACCGCATTCAAATTCTGTTGCCTTGGTCAACTCAGGAAAGTTGGCCACCAAACTGGAGCTCATGTCATTATTTCCTTTAATCTCAGAATCTACTTTCATTTTCTTAGACTGGTGGTACTGCTCAGTGAGTGCATGCTTTAACTCTCCGTTCATCACTTCTCCATTCATCATGTAGGATTCTTGATCGAACAGCCCTTGTTCCGAAGTGGAGTTGTTGCAGTTGTCCCGGTGCCTCTTCATGGTGTTGGCACCCGTGTTGGTCTTGTAATGGTTCCAGTTCGTATCCCCAGTGATCTGCAGAGAATCTCCCTCTGAAGACTGGCCTCCATTCTGAAGTTTGTGAGAGATGTTGTGAGATGTGCCAAATTGTGCTAATATCAGACTTTCTTCCGGCTCATGTCTGGCCTGTTCTGTTTCCATCTGGGCTGCTCAGAGTCCATACACAGGGCTGCCCTCTGTCCGTCCTGCGAGACAGAAAGTGGTAGAGAAGTATTTGGTTACATCATTCTTTACGCAAAGGTCAAACACAGCAATAGATAGTATATGGTATAGAATGCTGATGAAGTGGTTTGTTCACACCGAAATATGTTTTTTCGTGGTCACACCTGTGCTCCTATGCATTAAAAATACATTGAGGTCAGATCATGCACATGTCAACACATGTGTTATTGTATGAAAGTGAAAATGTCCTCATTCATGTTGAAAAACCATCTAGTTAAATTTGTAGTTTACATGAAGTACGAAAGTCACCAAGACACCACTGCATACTGTTAATTTTTGAATGCCAAACAAATAAGAAACTCCGGATTTCCACGCCAAAACAAAACAAATGCTTTTTTACTAGCATGTAACCTCAATATTTAATTTACCTTGTTGCTTGCCTGACCTCTATATCATGTTACTTGAGAGATAAAGCTGAGATTAAAGTGAAGATTTGTCTGTGAGATTGTTTTTTTTAAACAAAAGTCCTACTTTTCTTCTCATTTTTTAAATGCCAACTATAGTAATCACATTACTTTCTACCATTCAAATATGCTCTGCTGACAAAGATTGTATTTCAGTACTCTTACTCTAAACGTGGCCTAAGTGGAGGGGGAAGGCCAGTGGAGTAATGTGTTTATATTTGGCACAGCGTCTCTATCAGCTGGCAAGATAATCTTTTAATAGAGTTAGATTGACCCTGACGTCATCCCTCCATTGCCTAAAAACCAGAGAGCAGTGAGAAGTGAGCAACAAGACGAACAATAGACTACAGGTCATGAATTCAGCATGTTAACAGAAAGTGTCCTGCTGTAGATGCACCTTGTTTTGTGGTCCTGCACTGCAAAAACCAAATTCTCAAAAATAAAAAAACAAAAAAGCAAAAAAATGGGGTGTATATTACTTAAAATAAGCAAAATTATCTGCCAACAGAACGAGAAAACATTTTAAGGATTTTTTAGATGACAAAATGTCTCAAAAAACCTGTTAAAAGTAGTGCAATCAGATTAGATCAACTTTAACATGTAGGAAAATCTGCTGAAATTTAGCAGCCACTCGAAGCTATTTTAATTATATTGAAATAAAGCTATGTACCCATACATTTTTCTGAGGGAAGTTGCATATTATGCTTAGATAAAGTGATTCTGGCTAAGATTCATGTAACACTACTAGCTATGAGACTGACTTAATTAAAGAAAGAAAAGAAAGTCAGTATTGTTGCATGCAGTGACATCAATGAGAGAATTTAACTTCCTCTTCATAGCTTTTTGAGTAGAACACCACTTTAAAGACACCTATCAATGCTAACACTGATTGTCATCAACGCACTACACTCATGGTGTCACTGTTTGCAACCCTAACATGAATGTGCATTAAACACAACATAAATAACAAACAAGCTGTTAACATTATGTGTTAATCAGGACAATTCCATTGGTGGCGGTTGATGAAAATGGAAATGTCAGACCTACAACAAGATAACAACAACATCAGTGCTTTAAATATTATTATAACAAACAATAAAAGCCTGGTCTATTCTTTAAAGTTAATTTCTTGGAACTTCAGTTCTGTCTGTGCTCTGTCTTGTATTTTGCTTATATTAATACATTAATGCTGTGTTGTGGTATAAGACTGACAATAACTCTGTTAATAATATTTCAAGACATGAAAAGCATAATATACTTGAAATAAGAAATTCTGACTTCACCAAAGGAATTTTGTAATTGACAGTGCTGATCAAATAGTTTTATAAATGTCCTAATTCTAGTTGCAAGCATTATGTTACTCAGAACATGTAAAAAGTCTCAGTAATAAGAAATAATATGTTATTCAAATAAATAAATATGCTCTAAATACATGACATGAGTGTAAAAACAGCCCGGTAAAACGCAACATTTTGTCAGACAGAAAACAAACATATTTTGTGATGATTTAACTTACATTTCACTCTTTGCACCATGTGGCATTTTTAGTTCCTAGTATTAGGTGTGCATGGCAGTAATCTTGATTGTTTCCTTTTAAACCAATTGTAGTAGTATACAGAGCTGAAAATTGTGTCAGGACATAATGAAGGACATTTTTTCATACTGAAGCTGTGACTGTATGTGGATGGTGAATAGAAAAAATGGCACATTAGACCAAATGCTCCCCCATAAAACTGCTCTGAAGGTAAAACAAAAAGAGCACTCATAGAGCGCAGTACTCCGCCAAGGCTGCTCACAGCTGGATCTTATCAAACTACACCAAGATTAGAGAAAACCAACATTGCTCTTCAAGAATGTCTTTATATGTGATCTGTACCTGATCATACCGGGACCTTTGCATTCTCTGCACATTTAACTTCATATATGGCACTATTTATTTAAGTTTTGGCTTCTGTTATGTCCCCATGAGCTAGGGGATGAGGGGAGAAACAAAAGTTGTAAAGAAAAACGAGGTTCAAGAGACAGAAAACTCATGACAGAACAAAAAGCTGATTTATTTACAATTTAAAGCAAAACTAAATTCGAATTGAAGCGAGTTTCTTAACAAAAACAAAGCTGATCCGGAGTCGTACAGCACCACACACGCTTTGCTTTAGGCAGGAGATGACACCAACACAACACAGCACACTAGCTGCCAATCTGGTGGCTTGGCCGTAACAGCTTCTTACAATTTTTCTCCTTCCAGTGGCACTAGAGCTTTAATCACTTTGACTGACTGTGTTTATATGACACTGCAAGTTATTCCTATAAATTAAACTCAAATTGGAAAAAAACAAATATTGCTCTCGACCAAGGAGAATTCCATGCACGGTCCCATTTAAAGCCTTTCCTGTGGCAAATGAACAAGGTATTTCCACAACGTCACTGTCTCACCTCTCTGCTTTACATTCGACATGGCTGCCATCCCAGATCCCCTTCAACAGCTTGCTTAGCAGTAAATTTATGTACTCCAAGAAAGAGCCACATGGCTCCGTTCTGGATAACGTTGTTGTCGGGGGCATCCTCAAAACATTACAATCCTGCAGCATGAGAAGAGATTGAGCTCTAGGACCCTAACCCTATACCCTAAAACTCTTCGAGCCGATTCTGTTGACATTTTAATTCCTTCTGAAAAGCACATTGCAAGCCCAACCATGATATGAATGAGCCCTAGTGTATCTTAGAGGCATTTAACCAAAGTTAAAATACACTTTCACTGCTGTTTTTATTGTTTTCTCAAATGTACAGTCTATGTTGTTACTATTAATAGTCCATTCACTACCTCATAAACTCCAAATATAGTGCCAGTGCACCAAGAAATAACTTCCCCTTCAATTAGAGAGTTCAGGTCAATGAAATGACTGTGGGAAATAGTTGTGGAGGTTAGTTTAAACTCTATACTCTTTACAACTTCATGCCAGAAAGCTCACAGTTGCCTGAAACTAGCTCTGGTAACAAAGGCCTCAAATCTGAGAACTGAATAACATTTGCATATTTGACATTACAATATGGAAAGGCCAGGAGACGAATATCTCAACAGAACATCTGACGAGCAGCCAACTGCTAACCCCATCTACCATCTGGGACTTTAACCTTGCGTCCTACAGCCTCCAACCAGCTAGACTTATATTTCATTTAGGATATGCTGTCTTTGAAAAAACAACAAATGAATCAAGTTCGGATAGATAGTGTTGGACTTTTTTGTGACTCTTATTACATAGAAGACTCATGTTTGTTGCAGTGAACTGTAATGATTCCAGGTTCTAGAGGATTGATTCAAACACATGCCGCTGTTTGATGGATATGTCTGCATGTATAAAAGGAAGCAAAAAAGTTGCTGGTTTGCTGACTGCTGCAATGCTTTTTTTCCTCAGTATGTACAGTATGTAGTGCAGCATTACAGAGATAAAACGTGAAAAGAAAGATACCAAAACACAGCAGTCCTGGACACTTAATGTGCATTTAAAATCTTTCATTTTCTTGAAATTTTGAGCATATTCTCACTGTTTCATTTTAAAATGACTGCAAATTAAGTGTGTACTATAATCTTTAAAGTTTGATGAAGGTGTCTGTCCTGTATTTGTTTAAGAAAGAAAGTGTTTTGGAGCCAAAACAAGCATCATTTGGCTGATGGGCATTTTTGTAACCAAAAGGTTTAATTAGGAACAACAAAGTTACAGTGGTTTCTAATATTCCCTCGTTTATTACTCCGCCAAGGAATGCTGCCTGCTTACGATGTTACTACAGATCCACCGCTGTGGACTTATCGTGACTTATCTGTTGGACATGATACACGGAGCAAATGATTAAATTGTGGGGGTGTTTCTGAGTCCCATCAATTCCCACCAACCACTACATATCTAGGTCACATGATTCGATTTCCATACGTAAAGTACACATGCAGAACACACGCCTGTGCTCAACGCAAGGTCATTTTGTTCGTGGGTACGTCTATATTAAATGGCCATATTCTATCTTGCCACTGCATTTCTGACAATGCCATATGGGGGCATGAACAGCCTTGGAGGAGTACTGCGCTCTCTGAGTGCTTTTCTTGCTGTTAAATGTCATGTAAGCCTATATGAGGCGGACAGAGAGATGCAGTCGATGTCCTGTAGCGCTCAACATATAGGAGTCACTGTACACTGCACTTGTGCTCCTATATGGATTAAATGCATTAACTCATACATTATTTAAACTTTTGTGCCATAGTTTGAATTAATTTAATATGCTTCCCTCCAATCATAAACCCCACAAACCTCTAAACTGGGGTTACGTGGCAAAATGTGCAGGAGTATTTCTGAAGTTTTTGCATCTGGTTTTGGCCAGGTACTAAATATACACACAGGATTTCTGAATTTTGTCCATGAAATTGTGGTTAAATTCAGCAGGAGAGTTCCAATAGAGAGAAAATGACAAAATTAGGACAGTAGCTAGCCTTGGGAACTATAGGTGTCATTTTAGAAAATAATAATGTAATGTATGGAAAATAAGATCTGGAGTGTTAAGCAGCAAGCGTAACTTATGGTCTCATTTTGCTCTCCTGTTCTGCCAAAAGCAAATAGATTCCTGCGATACCAGTAGAACATTGATTTCTGTCTGCTGCCCTCAATTATTAATGCATGTCACGTCCGCAGCATCTGCAAAACCATTGCAGCGCACAGGTACAAAGAGCCGCAGTCTAATCCATCATAATTATGAGCAACTCTTTTGCAGATGCCAGAGGAGTGGGTAGCTGATGAGCAGCAAGAGGGGCCAAGTAAACTGGTGTTTGGCATGAAAACTGGTTGAATTAAAGAGAGAAACTGATTGCACTGACTGTATAGGATGATCAAATTTCTGGTTAGATTTCTATTGTGTATGCATCTCTGTTTTTGCTTAGGTTTACTTATTCTCTTCAGACTCTTTTCGCCGACTTTAAGAAAGAAAACAGCCTGACACAGATTTGCCATTTGCGTTGAGCTTGTACGAATCAATATCAAATGCAGCACAGGCTACCATCTTTTCAAACAGGCTGAGCTTGTCCCTGAGCATCATTATCCTACACACTGTATGTTGAAGACAAAAGAGGTTGTGCTTTCCTGAGGGTTTGTCCACCTACATATAAGCATCCAGCACCACCACCACCACCACCACCTTCTATTCGAAAAATACTGAATTTGGAATGCTTGGTTTGGAAAGTATACAACCCTTTTTGATAACACTATGATAAAAAAAAACAGTCTGATTCTGGGCTTGTGTACTTTAAAGTCTACATATGAAATTAATCAGCAAATTAACAACCCTAGTGTTTACAAAATCCTACAAAATTCCAGCTGCTTAAGATGTTGCACCACAAATCTACATTCATATCACTCACTTGTCAGTTTGTAGTCTTGCAATCAGGTTGAATAGTGCTAGTTGATGGTGATGGGTGTTGGAAAATATCTTCATCACGGCAATCTAGGTCCATTTTAGTAATATGTTTTCAGTGGATCTCTCAGAAATTGAAGCCATTTCAACTACACTATGCGCTTAAAAGAAGTAAATATTCTTTTAAATATTTTAAGTCCCAGGACACATCTGACAGCTGCTATGACTAACTTAAAAACAAAACCAAAATATTGTACTGTGCAAACAATGAAAACATAATGGTATCCAGCTTTAGAGTCCCACAAATGCCGCCCTGTTATTGTAAACCTACTATAGTTCCACTATAGCGACTGACTGTTGTTTGGGGTAACAGAAGAGAAAAATGCTAAATATTTAAAGTACTATGGCATGTTTCATTTGGCATAATTGTGCTCCATCATTGGTCCTGATGATCACATCTGGTACTTGTTACGGCTACTTAAGACTCTGGCAGAACAGCTGTTGTCTTCAAACGACTAGTTTCATCCAAGTGTTTTCAAAAAATGTCTCCATATATATTATATATATATACACTACGGTTTTTCTTTCTTCTACACAGTAATGTATATATCCGTAAAAAAAAATCCCCTATCTCTAGTTATCTATTAGTGTAAGGGCTTGGACAGTTTCAAGAAAAAACTGTCGGTTAGTCCAACCCTGCCCTTGAAGAATGATCTGCTGCAAAACCTGTCCAGAAACCAGCCACAAAACACTGACTGTTCTTCACTAGAACACCTTCCTCTTACTCTTGATGCTTAAATATGTTTTTTTGAGTCTTTGCCGCTGCTTTCTGAACTCCACAAAGATAAAGCCCAGTGAACCCTTTACAGTGTCATCAAACAATATAGGAGTGGCATTGACACGAATCATCATTATGGCTATAAGCATCTGTATATGTTTTATTATTATGGTGCCAGTTAATCTCCCCTTTCTTTCCCCTTTTCTACTTTATCTTATTACCTTGAGGGAAGTCTAGCAGTGAAATAACTACAGCAAAATCCTTATCAGCTGAATTGATTTCACATGTTGAACTTCTACTTTATTTTATTTTTTGCAAATAAGCTCAGTAAAGCCCCCAGAGACAGAAAACGTAACATATTTGCTCATAATGTGGTTGAAATGGCCATATATACACACTACTGTTCAAAGTTTTGGGACACTTAGAAATGTCCCTTTTTTTTTTTTTTTTTTTAAAGAAAAGCATTTTTTTCAATGAAATTAACATTAAATGAATCAGAAACACAGTCTAGACATTGTTAATGTGGTAAATGACTATTCTAGCTGGAAACAGCTGATTGTACCCCTATGTAGATATTCCATTAAAAGAGGAACATTTCCAGCAACCATCACTCCTGTGTTCTAATGCTACATTGCGTTAACTAATGGTGTTGAAAGGCTAATTGATGATTAGAAACCTCTTGTGCAATTATGTTAGCACATGAATAAAAGTGTGAGTTTTCATGGAAAACATGAAATTTTCTGGGTGACCCCAAACCTCTGGACGGTAGTATGTATATAAATTGCCATTTCAACCTCATTATGAGCAAATAATGAGCAAAATATGATACATTTAGATATGACTGTACATATGTGTGCTATATTTTAGAAAAATATCTACTGCTACTCATACACATGTTAAGTTTTCTGTCTTTGGGGTTTTTACTGAGCTCATTTGCACAAAAAAAAAAAGTTCACCGTATGAAAATCCATTCAGCTGATGAGAATTTTGGGTGAAAACTTCATCTTTCAACCAGAAACTTTTACCGTTTTCAATTGCCTTTCAAAAAATGTTCCCATTTCCTAAAGCAATTCAAAAACTCAAGATACCGTTTGCTTGCACACAGCGTCAACACTTATTAAATCCCCGTATTCCTTTAACCACAATGCCCAGCCCGGCTAAGTGCACCATGAATGAGGCCAAACAAAAGTCACCCTGTTGCAGTTGTGGCCCAGTGGCCCGTCTGGACCAAGATGACGGGAAACTGTCATGCGAAAGCTGTGCCTAAGCAGGGAAGCTGGTTGACATAATGATCTCCTCCTCTGTGTCAATCACCATTCCAGGACATTAGCAGCCCTCCAGACCTCCACAGTTGGAGTGCTAAATCTCCCACTAACGAGCCGAGCTGTTACAACCGTGTCTGGAAGCTCCCAGCGCTGTCACAACACAGCAGCCAGCTGCCTGTTAGCAGCTGGAAGAGGGAATCAGCACACCAAAAACAAAGACAGTTCTCAGGTCATCGGCTAGAGGCAGGAGCCTCAAAGGTGTCTTTTTCTCTCTACTAGGTGAAGCGTGGGCGTCTCACGTCCCAAATATCAACCTTTTCTCATTAAAAACTAACTAGTAAGCTTGATGGTAACTGATTTTTGACATTATTCAATCAAATTTGAAAGAAAAGAGACAACTGAAGTCATAAGCATTTAGAATTTAAGTATTTATATATCGTTAAACAGAAAGTGGTCATGACAATCCCATAGATTTAATGTATATTTTCTGTATTTTTTCCCATGTATGTGATTGTTTCTGTCTGCACGACTGATTTAGAAAGTGCCTCTATAGGTTTCCCTGTGTAATGGCTTTTAAGGATGATCTGTTCTCGTAGTGGAATATGAATCTACGGTCAAGTACCCAAACTAAATGACTACCATAAAATAGAGTAATTCCAACTATAAAGCAATGAAATTATATTGAATCATCACTGGAACTTGAAGATAAAGAGTCTCATTTGCTGCTTGTTCAACAAGTTGTGGAACGGATGCGGAGTGCTTTCCCACAACGGGATACCGGCAGCAGCATTGTAATCAGAAGCGACACTGAACCCCTTTATGAATATGTCAGACATGAGCTCATCAGCTATCTGTACTGCGCTACTACAGAGCAGTGCATAGATGTGCAGCTTCATTAGATGCACAAGTGATTGGACACTACACTCTTCCATAAGTGGGTCAAAAATGACCGTCATTTTAGTAATTTTGTTTAAGAATAATCATTTGTATTATAGTTTGTATTATATTTTTGTCCACACAAGAATGATTTAATGTTTGAAATATGTTTTTTTTTCACTTTATAGCAGATTTAAAAAGAAGAATATTACACAGAACAGCAATAGAAGAATGTCAACATCCATTTTGTTGACATTTTTCCACTCTTGTCCTCTAACTGTTGCTGCTTTCCGTCCCTCCAAGGTTGTGCATCACCTCTTGTATGATGTTATCAGTGATAAAGAGCTTGGAGTAGTAATACAAATATTTTAATTTCCTAAGGTTGTAAAAGGTCCTAAGTATAAAAGGTCACTTAAAAGTTTAAATGGAATGATATCAAAAACTTTCTTTTTGAGGAATAGCTGGAATATGAAATGATAACTTTCCATTACAAAGACATTGCAAGAAAACAATCTTACCAGGTCATTTTTGACCCACTTTTGCATCTAAGGGTTAACAACCTCAGTCAGTTTACATCAGGGGTGTCAAACTCATTTTAGCTCAGGGGACTTATACATCCCAACTTGTTCTCAAGTGGGCCGCACCAGTAAAATAACAGCATAATAACTTATAAATAACCACAGCTTCAAATGTTTCCTTTGTTTTAGTGCAAAAAAGTATTTCTGAAAATGTTCACATTTAAAGAACTGTCTTTTTACAAAACATTATGAACAACCTAAAATTAAAAGAGAAATAAGTGCAATTTCAACAATATTATGCCTCAGTTTATCATTTACACATTACAACTCATAGGTCACAGTTTATCTACAAAAAGGCACAAAACATTTAGTCACAGGTATCTGGAACTGAATGATATAGTCTTTTACTTTATGATCAAAAAGACAAAGTCAGACAAAAAATAAAAACAAGACACAAAATGACAAAAATTGAGACAAATGACATGAAACAAAACAAAAAAAAGGCAAAAAATTGGACAAAAAACTTAAAAAAACGACAAAAAATGGACACATGACAAAAACAAGACAAAAAATGGCAAAAGCGAGAAACAAAATGCAAACGAGACAAAAATAACATAAAACAACAAAAACGATACACAAAACAACAAACAGAGCAAAAGACAAAATGACAAAAATAGGACAAAAAACACAAGCGAGACAAAAAGGAAATACAAAACGACAAAAACATGAGACAAACGACAAGTCATAAAAAAAATTCCAACAAAAAAAAGACAAAATACTACAAAAATGAGACACAAAATGATAAAACAGCAATGAGCAATCGAGTATTTTACTTTATGATCAAAACAACTTGTCATGGTCTAGAAATTAGACCCCCTGGCGGGCCGGTTCTGGCCCACAGGCCGCATGTTTGACACCCCTTGTTTACATGTTGCACATTGACTGATGATGTTTACCACTACCTGTATACCACCATGTGTCAGTATTTCTCCTTTGATTTGGACATGCATTTGTATAAAAATCTCATTTGTAAAAGTGTGCAATCGAAAAATTAAGTGTGGAACGAATGCTTGCATCTTTTTAGAACTCCTCCATGTATAAAGCATCCTTCACGACATAACAATGAGGTAAGCGAGTGAATGCCGCCTCCAACCCCATGTGACTACTCCTTTGTTTTTCTGGCCCTCTGAGCTGTCTGTAAATCAGTAACAAAGTCAAGAGGTGAACGCTGGTGCTAAGCTGCTTTCAGAGCGGCTCCGCTCCTATGGGACACTCCAGGCTTTACAAAGGACCATTTGGAGCCAAGCAGCTTGTCACAGTTGGATACACCCACATTGACGACAAAAAAAAAAAAAAAAAAAGAAAAATCTTTGCAAACCCAGAACAAAGCCAGAGATCCCAGCTGTGTGTGTGAGTGTGTGAGTGTGAGTGTGAGTGTGTCTATCTGGGCTTGATGCAGACATACAAACACACGCAAATTATGCAATGCTGTAAGTCCAGCTCTAACTGCATGCTATAAGACATTTCCAGTGTTGGCTGCATGCTGTTAGATGTGATTCAGGGGGAGTTCTATTTTTGCTCCGGAAGTAGAGCACTAAACTAAGCCAGAAGCGTTGCAGTGGCTTTAGTGTGGATGCCTGCTGGAAGTTATAATGCTTTGATCTATTTTGGGTTTCTTTCTAGTAGCTAATGTCTGCCAGGGAAATGAGCGTTCTGTTTCAGTTCATGATAATGACTCAACTTACTTGGCTCGAACCGAGTTCCCAACAAAACTCTCTTTTCCCTCCTGGAGTCAGTTTCTTTGTCTCTATGTGCTGCTGTTTGGTTTCCCTCCCTTCTCCCTCAGCCTCACCTCTGCCCTGTAATTACTCCTCAGGTTCATCTCTGCTTAAGTCTGCCATTCATCTACTACCTCCTGTTCAGTCTACCATCTAACCTGTGCAGTTATGAACCCGGATAAGCAGTCAATAGCCTGTGGTTTGGCTTGGTAACTATGTATTTGCTGCCATTTGTAGACACTCAGTTGCTTTAGTGCTTTGAAGCCTGGGGGCAAGGGTGGATTCATGGACACAGTGTAGCCAGTGTTGCAAAACAATGGACACAGTTTGCACAAGAGTCATTTAGGGGTGGCAGTTAATGCACATGACAGTTCTGGCTTATTTTGACAAGGAAGTGCTTTGTTTGCGGTATGATTTCAAATCTGTTTGTTCATCATCCCGCTGAAAGTATCCACAAATTTGAGCTACAGGTTCAAGTTGCTGTGGATATAAAGTCCACCAGGAGCACATCGCTGCGTCTCCCCAGCGCTAGTGTAACAGTGCCTAATGCACTGTGTTTTTGTTATTCCCAGAGAGACCTAGTGAAATATGAGAACCGCCATAGTAGACGGACTCTGTTTGGCGTGACTTGGCAGCAGCATGTGACATTCAGCACTAATGACAGCTGCTGGGAGGCTCAGGTCTCTGCACTTTCAGGTTGAGACTTCTACAGCTTGGTCTCGGAGCAGACGTGTAAATCAAACGCACGCTTTTTGTACCACAGTTCCAAGAATAAGCCCTAATCTCAAGTGTACATTTCCTTTTCTTTGCTGAAATGGGCTCATTTGTATTTTCCTGTTTAAGAGATGAGAACACGGAGCATGTGCCCAGACTGGCGACTAAATTTTCAGAGCACTTAGGAAAGGTAAAACCCAGACTGTCTGTGTACTGATCAATAGTCAATGCTAATATTAATTGTAATCTAATTTATTACAGTTACTCCTCTTACTCCACTACCACATCTCACTATAAACCAGTTGGGTTTCTCATTAGTTTCACATATCAATACACCACATGTACCACTGCTTGCTGCGCTTTGCAACTTTACTGGTCATTTAGGTATCAGAGCTGCAATATTTGGTCTCTTTATTTAATCACAAGTAAAACTGTTCCCTTAATTAATTGAACTGAAAATGTTAGGATTTTTTTTTTTATCTCACAAAGGAACTACTAACTGAACACTGGAATTTGTTAGGATTTTTATCTCACGAAGGTACTACTAACTGAACACTCAAATTGATATTACATATGGGTGTACAATATTGATAATAATAACCATTTAATGTGCAATGAATCCATGAGTTGCCAATTACAGGTCAAATTGTCTCAAGACGCTTTACAGAACTAATGGAATAATACTAACTGGTAGAAAATGGGGGAAAAGTATGCAGGAGGGTTCTTTTTACAGTGTGTGGCTCCTGGGGATTGGATGAATTGTGTGCCAAGAGATATGGACATATCTGTGCATCAACTAATGGGAGAACTCAGTCTAACCCACGGTTTATCCCCACCTTCAGCCAATCGCATTTCAATATTTGAATTAGATGTTTATATCTATAAGCTGTCATACAATACTATACCAAATAAAATGTGTTCACTTTTGATTTTATCCTTTTCTGGGAGGCCGTTCCTAACAGAAAAGGTCCTTGTACAAGATTCTTTTGAGACACTGATATTTAGAAAATAAACAGCTTAATTGGAGAGTAGTAGTTTGTCTTCTTCCAAAGGTATTGACAGAGTACAACAATGCACATGAATTTCATATGGCTGACTGGGCTTAACCTCACTTTATTATATGTGCATATATATATATATATATATATATACACTACCGTTCAAAAGTTTGTGTACCACAGAAAGCTACAACTTCTCTGTAAAAGCCTGATTTTTAGATTAATCAGAAAGATATGCCTGATTTTTATACATTCCTTAAATGACAAATGTTAGAACCCAGGCACTATTTTATTTTATTTACTACAGAGGCATTAATTTAAATCCTGGACAGATGAGATATTAGTTTCTCTCTACGAAACACAACAATAACAAACCATCAGATGCTGAAGTCATACCAGAGAAATGATAAGTTCTGCTTTAAGTAAAAATTTTGAACTGAGCCATGTGGTTTTTAAAAGAACTGACTTTTCAGATTGAGACAGATAACATAAAAAAATACATTAAAAAAATATAAATCCAGTGTATAATGTGTGGATAGAGTGTATTAGCAAAGTGCAGACATTAACCAGAGACCCTTGTTTTGTGTTATTTCATGACTACAGCTGCCACAATGAAATCTAGTAAGACCTCTTGAGTTGAAATGAAATTGAACTGCTCATTTATCACTCCACCAATCATAACATCAGCAAATGACGGCATGGGAATGGAAACTCAGCCCTTGTTTATAGCATAAATTTTGGTAATGAATATTTTTTGGCAAAAAGTGCAAGTAATGTATGACTGTATATACTTTTGGACTGGAGTAGGACGGTTCAGGCTGCACACAGCTGTGAGTGAAACCTCATCCTGAGCAATCCTTTACCAGTGTAATTAGGTCACATGGCTTGCATTCTAGTGTTTTAAATCCCTGCTGTAAATATAGAGCTGAACTTGTTGCTCTACAAACCCAATGACCTCACAACTCTGCATTCCTGCTGACTATGTAAACAAGAAAACATACGTCAAAAAGCTAAAGCAGTTTAGAAACTCATAAACACAATTTGGTGTTTATGAGCTAAAATGTTTTTTGTATATAAAAATAATAATAAAAATGAAGTTGAAATGAAGTTCTGAATCACATTTTAATATTTCATGAAGACAGACGACTCCTTAAAACCTTAGGTGCACATATACTGCAACCAATATATTTCTCTTTTTAATCAAAAATGTAATTTAGCAGTGATTTAACAGTGAAACCACAGCATTAATCCCTCACCAGTAGGTCTGTACATCCAATATGGCACATTTTGTCACAAAATTAAAAGTGGAATTTCAAATTCATGAACTGATTGAACTCTAATGACTAGATGAACACACTTTTTCTTAGTCTTAAAAATTCAGTCATTTTTAAGACTGAATTTCTTCTATAGTTACTAGAGTGTTGGTACTTATGCAACCTCAACCTAATGGGTTACAAGTAAAGTTTCTGATGCCATATCAAAAAAATGCATTGAGTCAGCTACATATATCAAGAGAAACAACAAAAAAAGCACTCAGAGAGCGAAGTACAGATGAAATCTTGACTAAAAAATGACTTGCGCTGAGCACAAGCGTGTGTTATGCATGTGTACGTTTTGTACGGATACTGAATTGCGTGACCTAAATATATAGCGGAATTGATGGGACTCGGAAACACACCCACAGTTTAATCAGTTGTTCCTTGTATCATTTCTGACATTCCTTGAAAATTTCATCTAAATCTGTTTGTCCATTTTTGAGTAATGTTGTTCACAGACAAGCATACATGATTGTCACAGAACTCCACCGCATTCCTTGGCGAGTAAAAACCTCCATTTATACACATTTGCCTGATTAAAAGGCAGCATTTCAGATGCTTGTATAAGCATTTTGAATCTTAACAGATCGTGACATATGGCTTGCATAACTCCACTGAAGATAATGTTTAGGGGAGTGGACTGGAAGTGTGGAGGGTGAGAACACTACAAGTCATGAAGCACAATGTGAAGTAATGTTCTGGTAGCATGTGCTGTTTGCGATGGTCAAATGCTCTACAGGCACGACAGGACAGATGTTCATTCATGCTCTGCATCTCAGTGAGTCTCTTCATTGGGCACCACACACTTGTGATTTATGTCACATGGCATGCAGTGTGTACAATGCACCTCACATGGTTGGCTGTGCCTTCACTCTCCTGCCTTCTATCAGCCTGAACAGATGGCGGTCTCTGAAAGCCCCGTGTGTCTGCAGACAGACTACACATGCTCGGCAGATCATTGGAGCATTTTCTTCGAAGTGCTCCGATCCTGTTGCTAGACATGAATAACCTGAGCAACACAGGGATCTACACGCAAATACGACTCCAACCTGACCAGTCACAGGAATTATGCAAACAAATTTCATGGAGTTGCTGCAGCTAGTTGGTAAAATAATATAATTTTTTTTAATCAACACATTTTTTTTTACATTATTATTTAAATATTATAAGTACCACTGAAGGCTGCTTTTTTGAGGGGGGGTTCCAGTCATTGGTCAGCTGCAGTCGACACTACAGTTTTGGATAACTACAGCACCTCACTCTGTAAAACTTTCAAAAAAACAGCGGCTTCAAAAGAAAGCAAATACGAACAAGAAAAGTTCTTGTATCCTTTCTGACGGCTGAAATCTTGAAAAAATCTGTGGCAGAAATAACGGCAACATAGAATCTGGCCATTTAATATAGATGTACCCACAAACAAAATGACCTTGCACTGAGCACAGGCGTGTGTTATACATGTGTACGTTATGCACAGATACTGACTTGCTCAACCTAAATATGTAGCAGGCGGTGGGGATTGATGGGACTAGTAAACACCCCCGCAATTTAATCAATTGCTCTCTGTATTATTTCCCATGGATAAGTCCCGATAAGTCCGCAGCGGTGGATTTGTAGCAGGATCACACTCATGTGATCATCAGCAGGGAGCTGATGTAGTGTTCACTTATAGTCGTAGTTACCGTGACACTGTGCCGCTATCTGGCAATGACATAGAAATCTTAAACAAATCCGTGGATCCAGACTATAAGCTGCATCACTGTCAAAATCTAATCACTTGGTCCTTGTGTCATTTCTGACCATCCTGGAAAATTTCATCGAAAACCGTTAGTCTGCTTTTGAGTAATGTTGCTAACAGACAGACAGACAGACACATGGACAAACGTATGTTGATCATCACATAGCTCTGCCGCGTTCCTTGGCAAAGTAGTAACTGCAGCAACTCTGCACCTCACTCTGTAAAACATTCGAAAGACCCATGGCTTCGAAAGAAAAGAAGTACGAATTATCTCAACTATCAGATCAGTTATCAGATCAGAGTAGATTTTGCAGAGTTTGGGCAGTGTACAAAACAAGCATTTGCAAAAAAGCAGGAACACATTCATTTCTGGAGGCAACTTCCATCTGTTTGCTTCTCTCCTGCATCCTGAGCTCACATATACTGTATTTTAATACAACCTAATTTCTAAAGAACTGTTAACATATCCATATTTTTCTGTCTCTGCCATTAGATAATGGAATGAGTATGAAGTAGTAACTAAAACGTGGCTCCTTCATGTTAACCGTCATTCACTTCCTCGCGGCTGCTCTGCATTTTATTGTAACCATGACATGTCTGGCAAACTCACCATACACATGTCCTAAAGACGACAGCTGTGCTGCAGGTTCGGATATAGTTTCACAGAATTCAAAGAGAACAATCACACAATAAGAAGGACAGGAGGTGCTTTTGTTGCTCTGTGTTTGTAAAATATCCACCATTTCCATGTTAAACTTTGTTTAATATGCAGGCTTAACTTGTTAAGGTTTAATCGACAGATGGATGTTTCCATTTACAGTTTTGCACTTTAGACATTTGTTTTCATTTTCTGTGCTGCATTTTTCATACATGCATACAGTTTGTCAAAGTAAAAGGAATGGAAGTGAAATGGCCATTTGACATTTTAGGAGAAATATTAACTGTTTAGAGTAACTGACTCGTTTGCAAAATCGCCATTAGTTGCAGCCCTAAAATAACCAGGAGTGAAAGTGAAATCTGGGACACAAATGTTGATAAAAGTAGATAACACTACTGAGAGCTCTTTGCCATCTTGTCCTCTCCTGAACTTTCTCCTCTCCAAACTCCACTTAAAGTATTTGTGCTAAATAAGCTAATTGGCTGCTGTGTGTCACTTCATTATAATCACATTAACACAAAGTCCATATTCATTGGATCCACCTCTGAAACAGAAAGCAATATTTCCCAGAATTTCAGATTATTGTTTTAAGACTAAAAGTAAACGTACATTGTTAAGTTGTAGCACTGTGCCAGAGTATCATCATCCAAGTTTTTCTGCACCTCGCAACTGAAAAAGCTTTTGCTCCTCATTAAAACAATGATCTTTTGTACTAGTTACTGTATAGAAGCAGATACACATGAAGGTTATTACCAGGAATGCAGATGTCTGAGGTTCAAAGTTACTGAGGTGACACATGTTGGTTCCATTAATGACAGCAAAGCTTGCTCTGCGGCATGCTGAATGGGGGTGGGGTCTGACTTTGCACTGTATGACCTTAGATCTAGTTTTTCTTGTCAGGTAGAACAAAGCAGTTACCTGTTGTTGCTGTCTGTGGCCCTGGATTGTAAGATTGTGATCTAATGATTTGCAGTTTCATTTAGCAGATGCTTTTATCAAGAATCTTTATTGAATCAAGAAAGAATGAAATTTTGTTGGTAGTACCGGCTTAAAAGTAAACACTAAAAGACGTAGACAGTAAAACTTAGAGTGCATTGAAAATAGTAAAAATACATTAAAAGTAAGAAAATATATGTGGTTCAGACTGTAAAGCGCAAGCTGCAGTTTGAGTTCCATCTCATCCCAAGCTTTTAGCGTGACTGCGTGAGGTTGTACAGAGTTTACAGCTCTGCTATCCCCTTCAATCTGGTGGTTTGAGTTCTCATAGACCTGTACCTCCTTCCTGAGGGCAGAAGCACAGTTTGTTACCAGTGTGAGTTGAATATGCGGCCTTTCTCTGGAGGCATTGCTGCAGATTCAACCCACCCTAGTCCAAAGCGATGTACATCTGAGAGTGGATACAACATGAGGTAGGTAGACGAGGCAGCACTAAGCACCTTGCCTAAGGGTCCTCATTGGACCAGGATTTGAACCACCAATCTCCTGTTCCAAAGTCAGGGCTAATCACTGAGCTATCCAGCTAATGGCTGCATCACATGGCAACAAAGGCAAACAGATCTGCTTTTTTGCTCTTTTCTGCCCTCTTTTTTCAATGGTTGACTAAAAACCGTGGCAGCACTGGAGGTACAATCAGTTTGTTCAGGAACTGAGCCCCGATTAAGAAATCCCTCACTCTTCCACATAAATATGATACAAAAATCTCTGCATCTTGTTTTCACATTAAAGGAAGAATTTCCTGTGATCTATGCATGCAAAGACATGCCATTACTATTCAGCATCTTGATTTTTTTCCCCCTTTGGATCTGAAGACAAGATCAATAAGTTATGACCGAGACATAGAGGACATACATTTCTGTTTGTAATTTCTTTGTGAGAAAGCCTCCTCCCCCTCCACATGAAGAGGGGATCTGTACAATCTTCATTGTTCTTTATGTCTAATGCAAGACAGATGTGGCCGACTCGTGGAGAATCCCCTGCAGTCTTTGAGCTCCCACTGCTTTTTGTCCCATTGCTTTCTCTGACTGTATTTTGACCTAACTGTAATATCTGAGAAAGTACATTTGAAACTACTCAGACTTGCTTTATTGAATCAATTTCAGTGTGTTTTAGCAATACAGATTAAATATACAATGGAGATCCATTAATCCTACAGTTAAAATGTAGAAACCTACAGTTCTGGATATGGATATGTACACCATCCTAAAGAGAACATCAGTTCATTTTTAAATTCACATTTTTAGCAAAGGGCAAACATATAGGCACTTTGTTTTGAGAGGTCTCACTTTTAATCAACCATGAGTAGATGAATTTTTCATACATTGCTGCTTGAACCTAACAAATGAATGTCATTTTAAACATGTGGATAACACAACAACCAACTATCAAAAGGACACATTAGATACTACAACAGCAACTTCCTATGTAAGGGAGAGCAGCTTAAAATCTTCCAGCTGGGGCGTGAAGGGTGAAATAATTCAATGAAAAGACATGCAGTACTGGTCCAGACCCAAGTTAAGAAATGCTGTAGTTGTTTGGATGCTCAGCTTCCCTCAAGGTAAAAAGATAAAGATTAACTGGCACTGTAACAAAAAAAAAACATATACAGATGCTTATAGCCATGATGATGATTAGTGTTGATGCCACTCCTTTATTGTTTGATGACAATGTAAAGTGTTCATTGGACTTTATCTTTGTGGAGTTCAGAAAGCAGGGCCAAGACTCAAAAAAACATTTAAGCATCAAGAGTAAGAGGAAGACGTTCAAGTGAAGAACAGTCAGTGTTTTGTGGCTGGTTTCTGAACAGGTTTTTCAGCAGTTCATTCTTCAAGGGCAGGGTTGGACTAACTGACAGTTTTTTCTTGACACTAATACCCTTACACTAATAGATAACTAGAGATAAGGGATTTTTTACACACACACACACACACACACACACACACACACACAAACACACACACACACACACACACACACACACACACACACACAAACACACACACACACACACACACACACACACACACACATATATAGGGTGGTTCAACTTATTAATACAAACTGAGAAAGATTGTGGTGAGATGTGAATCTGACTAAGTTTTGATGCTGTAACATCCTGTGGTAAATGTCTGATTAGTACCTGATGAGTCACTGAATTTAGAACATCTTATCAACAGTAAAGCTCAGAGATGGCAAAATGCAGTGGCTTGTAGATGACACTGACATGAGTAACTCAACAGCTTTGTTGTAGGGGACAAACCCCACCTCTGCACATGTCCTATACAACTGGTTCAGCAGGTGTGGAAAAATCACAAACACTCACACGCACAAAACCTTAACCTCATGTGTTGCTTTTTTCAACTTAAATCAGTCTGATCTGTTTAGTTTTTAATGTTTTTCTTAAAATTCTGCTTTAAAAGCTCAAAGGGGGAAATATTATGCTCATTTCCAGCTCTATATTTTTACTTTAGGACTCCACTAAAGTAGGTTTGCGTGATTTAACATTCAGTAAAAATCCTTATTTATCTTTTAGTTCCTGAAACAAGTTGTATTGGCTTTAGGCTCTTAACAGCGAACTTTCGTCTGATTGGCTGGCTTTAAGGTAGCCTTTGCTTGTTAGCACCACCTCATCATCAAGTTCTTAAAGCAAACTGCAAAACTACCAAGGAACATTATTTCTTGTTCTTGATTGGAAATGGCAACTTCTCAAATCCGTCAGTACCTGTTCGAGCCTAAATTCAGTCCAGAATATGACAGTAGGCGAACAAACATCTGCACCAACAAAAAACGCCCATGGTGATATATCTGTTTGGTAGATATTATTAATTTCCTGCTTATTGTGTGACATAACAGTAGATATAACCTTTCAATCACAATCTTGATAGAAATGTTCTCTATGATCCCCAGTCAATATGTGTATAAGTGTTGATCAAAAAGTTCCAAGACATGGGTGCAACATGTCTGAGCAGAAACTGTCACAAGTCAGGATGTTACATGAGACCACGTTAATGACAGCAGGACCTTTGTTACATGCATTTTTAGATTTTCAACTCACATTATTTGTGTAATATGTTAAGCATCATGAGCGTTGAATCTCTCAAACTGTGTCAAAATAATGACCCTTCAACTTGAATTTCGTCTTGGGGGTCGAGGAAAAAAGTCCAAGGGAACCACATCTGCTGAATGGGGAAGGTGGGCAGCTAAAGGAAGGAAATGTTAAAGGAAACAATGAGCATGTTCCTGGTGCGCCTCTACCCTCATGTGCCTTGTCCGGTTTTGGAAACTGCAGGCCCTGCTACTGTGAAAACTGCTGTTTCTTCTCTTGATGGTAGCTGCAGACCTACCTATCATCACCAGTGATGATCCTTGGCATGAAGGTTAACTTATTCCAGTCTGCTGACTGAGAGTATGTGAGTTTTTTTCTCTAAAACATTCTATGGTGATATTGTAAACGTGAACCTACCAGTGTTCACAAAAATGTGTGTAACACAGATCCTGATGTAGATAGTGTACCATCATGATTACTGACAGTTACTGTTCACACATGTTGCGTTTCTGTTCAATTTAGATGCAACGGTATTGTCGCTAGCAAAGTGACTGTATAGTATCTCCCTGCCGATAATGTATTTGTGTGTAGGATGACAGTAAATGCTTTTGATTCTACTGAAGTAGACAGTTTTCTGAAAATGATTTCTGTATTTATCATAAAACCTACAATTTGACTTGTACATGGAGCTAATGGCCATACAACAAAGTCGGAAACAAACTGATGCCAGCTTGTTGTGAGAGTAGAAAAACCTGTTGGAAAGCTAGTATTCAGAGCCATCTCAAGCTTTAGTTCTAACAGGGATTACTTTAACATTTATTTCCCTTGTTATTACTCCGCCAAGGAACACGGAAGAGTTATGTGATGACTGGTGCTGGTTTGTCTGGTTGTCTGTCTTGGATGAAATTTTCAGGGAAGGTCAGAAATGATACAAGGACCAACTGATTAGATTTTGGCAGCTTATAGTCTGGATCCACGGATTTGTTAAGGATTTTTGTGTCATTGCGAGATAGCGGCACGGCGTCACTGTAACCATGAGTACAAGTGAACACTCTGTCAGTTGCCTGCTGATGATCACATGATTGTGATCCTACTACAAATCCACCCCTGCTGACTTATTGGGACTTATCCATGGGAAATGATACAAAGAACAACTGATTAAATCATGGGTGTTTTTCCGAGTCCCATCAATTCCCACCGCCCGCTATGTATTTAGGTGATGCGATTCGGTATCTGTACATAACGCACACATGCATAACACACACTTGGGCTCAGCGCAAGGTCATTTTGTTTGTGAGTGCGTCTATATTAATTGGCCACATTCTATAGAACCATGATTTCTGCCACAATTTTTTTCAAGATTTCAGCCATCAAAAATGATACGACTGAGCAGCCTTAGCAGAGTACTGCACTCTCTAAGTGTTTTTCTTGTTTGAAACTGTAGCCGCCTTTATTATTACCATCAGACATTGTATATATATATATATATATATATATATATATATATATATATATATATATATATATATATATATATATATATATATATATATATATATATTACAGAGAATAAGGAAAACCTAAGATGTCCCCTTTCATGAAAGAATAGATTGGAATGTATTTCTTTGCATTGTTTTTTAAAGGTTTGTTCATTTGGCTCACACCAGAAACACTCAAATGACTACTGGCAACAGACCACAGTGTTATAGATTAAATCAGTCAACCACCAGCCTTTCCTCCAAAAGTCAGGAAAAATAAAAACATCTCAGTGACACAGTGCCTTTTTACAGAGAAGCTTGTCAGCACTATTTTTTTTCTATGAGAGGTCAATCCTGATAGTAGACAGCAGTTGAACATTAGCCCAGATCTCACTTCATGAACCTGTTAAACCTGAATGTTGTCTGTTTAACCACCACACCCTGAAAAAAAAGAAACCCTGCCTGCCTCAGCTGCTCCGTCAGCATAGCTTACACGGAGAGTCTAAACCTTTTTTGGGGGCTTTCAAGCTGCATCACATGGAGACTCTAATTAAGAAATGGGCTCCTGAGCGTACGAACCCTTTAACCTGCCCCGGCCCCTCACGGCGCTACACTTCACTTTCCCAACTGCTTGTCTCTTTTGCCCTCCGACCGTTTTTTCTATGCAACAGTCAGTATATCTCTCTAACTTGATGAACTGTGCGCAGAGCAAAGTTAATTTCTTTCGGAGTGCACAGTAGCCATGGTGACCATCTTATGAGTGCTTCAAAGCCCATCTGGTCTAAACATTACCCCAGCACGGCTGACTACAGAGTAGGCTGCTTTGCCGTGGTGTGCACATGTGCTTTATGCATTGCCAGTGAGTAGTGCCACATATTCAGAAAGTTATATGTGCAGATCTACACCTTCCAATTTAGTATTGCAATTTGAAATGGAAATGAATATATAATGATGAAATAAATGTTAAAATAGCAACTATATTATCTTGACCTCATCCTGTTTTTCCCCATCCACTACAATCTGGCAAGAGATGGAAAACTCAACCACAAAACCTGGTGATGTACAAACTGATTTGCATGTTTCTGAAATTCAACTTCTTGTTTTGGCATGTGGTTAGCTCACAGGCACATACATTTAGCACATATTTCCAATTCTGTTTGCTTGATCCAAACCAGCTGCCAGTTAAACAGGAAGTAGAGCTGAATAGTAAACAGAGCAAAGGGAAACATTATTATAGGAGGGACGGTGCAACATGGCACACATACATGGCAGTGAAGGAATTCTAAATGGATTCAGGACCACAGCAGATTTCAGTTTTACTGAAGACTGAGCTGCAGAATATGGTTTGTTATGAAGAAAAGGTAAGACACTTTTGGCGGCCTCTACTTCCTTTCTTCTTTATCACACATGAGGCCAAAAAATATCGCAGTAGTGCCCACAATTACTTTGAATAAGACATATTTTCTGTCATCTATAAAGTGAATGTGGTGATATTCCTTCCCTCATTGGTTTCTAGGCAGCCTGCCCTAAGCCGCTGTTGCTAAGCTCCCTCTTTCCCTCCATTGAGTAGGAGGCACGTGACTCACTGAACAGAAATTACAAATCCTCCTGAGTGAGGATATTTTGTGATTCATTACTTCAGTGTAAGGCTTGTATAAGTCATTCACTTCTTCTCTCGCACCTCAGGAGTCAGTTGTGAAGAATAGTTATTGTAAGGAATAATTAATCAGTTCTTTAACTACACATTGTTTGATTGTTGAACTGTTGGGTTGCTTTACCACCTAGTATTAACTGTATTTGTAAATACAGCATTTATAAGATTGGTTTTAGGTACAGCAAGTGTCACCGTGCTCGAAATTTTGCACGAATGCTGCAAAATATTCCATCTAGGACTTTCTATTCTTTCAGACGTAGAGTTAAAACCTGAATTTGAACCTTTCCCAATATGAATACATATATGGATGCAGACTCGTCCAGTTGTCATTGAGACTATGGTTTGGAAAGACACCAGCTGCTGCACTTGTACATTCCACTTAGGAAACCTAATATTGAGCCTGAGCCACTCGGAGCCCTCAGAAGTAGTAGTGATGTCATTCAAAGCTTTTGGTAGGGTTACGCTTCTAAATGACAATCAGGACCAGCTGTCTGTCTTTGTGCTCCTTGTGGAGACAACAGGGGGTCATGGGGCCTCACCTCTGCAGTGACAGCTCCTAGCAGCAAAACGCTTCATATCTGACAGCCATTTTAGAAGAGTGCAAACAGCGATCAGAAGTTGTTCTTCAGACCACTTTAGACCCCTTATGGATTGTGTGATGATGACGGAGCCTTATGGATCATGATAGGCATGTTATGTCTATGGACTTCTTTTTCAGATAATGATTCAGAATAGACAGTGTTTCAGCAGAAAATGCATTTTGACAGGTGATATTGTCCTGAGAGCAATCTTTCCCTTTAACAATGAATCTTTCAGGATTAGACCTTTTGGAAAACCTCCTCATGCCGACTGATTTGATTTAACTGGAACTGATTGCGCTCCAAACATACTGACATTAAAGTCTTTGTAAAGGTCAGATCTTAGCATGAGGTTAGGTCACCTCTTTTAACACCCTGCCTGGATGTTTGCTACCTCGCTACACTTTAGTTACACGTTTGGCTGAAACACCACATCCTGTATGTTAGGAGGCCCTTCATCCTGTTGACTTATAAAAATGCTTTTCTACTTTACCTTTCTGGAGTTCCCTCTGACCAATTTCATTTATACACTACTGTTCAAAAGTTTGGGGTCACTCAGACAATTTCATGTTTTCCATGAAAACTCACACTTTTATTCATGTGCTGACATAACTGTACAAGAGTTTTCTAATCGTCAATTAGCCTTTCAACACCATTAGCTAACACAATGTAGCATTAGAACACAGGAGTGATGGTTGCTGGAAATGTTCCTCTGTACCCCTATGGAGATATTCCATTAAGAATCAGCAGTTTCCAGCTTGAAAAGTCATTAGTCATTTACCACATTAACAATGTATAGACTGTAATTCTAATTATTTTAATGTTATCTTCACTGGAAAAAAATGTTTTTCTTTCAAAAAATACGGACATTTCTAAGTGACCCCAAACTTTTGAACGGTAGTGTATGTTCATAGAAGATGGTTTCTTTTCTTCGACATGGTCAACTTTAAAATCTGGTCAAAGTGAGTTTCCTCAGCAAATGAATAATTAATGTAGTTAATCAGTGCATTGCATTGGAAAGCACCATTGTGGGCAAAACTTTAGCCTTAAGAGTGTGTCAACCCAAGTAGTTGCTTTATATGCTACATGTGTTGGCAATTATGAATGAACACAAGCAAGTATCACCATTTTTATTCTCATGTCCCAGAGTTGGAACTTTAAAGAAGGTTTATGAAATATTCTGAGATGGAAAAAGGGTTTACAGCCCGTTTAATCTGTAGACCTGTCGCTGTTAAGACTTTCACCTCCACAACAGCTATGCAGAATAGAAGGAAAGACCTACTCTGACTCGCCACATTCTCGGGAATGGGCCCTGTTGTGACTGTGGCTCTTTAATTAATTAAAAAAGAAAATCCTAACTTCTTGTAGCGGAACCAGCGAAAAACAGCTTTCAATAAGATTGTCCAAGCGTAGGAGGAGCAGCCTTGCGAGAAGCGGGAAGAGATGCTATTCGCTTTGGAGTGGTTGCGTAACATCTCACTTGCCTCTCTCTCTCTCTCTCCACAGAATGCCAGGATAGTGTTTGTAAACAGAACGGCCATGTGCATGCGCTCACGTGGAGGAAGCTTTTGCTGCCCTCGCTGTCTCACCCCTGAGGTAAACCCTGACATCGATACACGCTCACAGGGCCAGCAACACTCCCGGCGGCCGTGTGCCATTCAAACAGAGCCTTATCACTGTCACTGCATAATCACGCCTCAACTCGGCGAACGACGTGCTGCTCCACGGAAGGAAAAGGGCCACGAGTCATATTTGGGATTCACGACGTATGCCGGGTGGCAATTACAGATAACATTTTTGTAGATCAGACTCTTAAAAACGTTATTACCTCTTTACAATACCAGCAACAACTAACAACCTCCCTCCCAGGCCATAATTACATCAAAGTCTCAGTAACAAGGCAAGGCCTTCTCAGGACGAAAGCCAAGATTTTTGTCGGTGTCTGGATCTGGCTTGGTAATTGGTGATAAACGACACACTGTATTTTTGGGTCTGGGTAATCTGGCTTCTTCCCACAGTCCAAAAACATGCTGAGGTTAGCTGATGATTCTAAATTGTCCTTAGGTGTGAATGCAAGTGTGACTGTTTGTCTGTATTTATAGCCCTCTGATAGACTGGTGACCTGTCCAGGTTATCCCCTGCCTTCACCCTAAGTCAGCTGGGATAGACTCCAGCCCCACTGTGACCCTAATGAAGATTGTGTATAGATAATGGATGGAGGGATGTATTTTTGGGCTCAAGCTTCAGTTAATGAACATTCATGTAAGCGGAGAATTCTCTTGAACCCACAATGTTTTGCAGTAAAGCCATAGACAAAGTAGTCAATCATAAGTCAAAGGACCTTTTGACACATTTAGCAGACTTCAGAGCTGATGACAGATATCCAGAAATTGGTAAAACCCATTCAATTAGGTTAACTAAATGTTAACTAAAATTACATAGTAATGTGAGGTTAAATCTTGTCTCTCAAAACTCTAAGACTAAAACACTATCAATTTTATCTATGAAATTCATGCTTTTTTGCAGAACATTTGATACTTTTTAGTTTGCAACAAGAACATTCTGACAGTTGTGCATTATTCATGGTAAATTCTGTGCACATGTATAAAAATTTGTGCGGATAAGGAACAATATTGAAGCACTGTGATTCTGTTGCGGAAGCACCTGATAGTGGCTTGCTGCTTCTCTTTGCTCTCTATAGAAAAACAACCCCCAATAGCAGACGAGAAGGAAATCAATATTGCAGAAATCAATACAACTCTCAGTATCTCGCCATTTTGTCTTCGGAGAGCAGTTGAGCTATGACCAGCCAGCAGGTAGTGCAATCTAAAATGTCCAACCTACCATTGGCATGTTCCCTGTGTCATTTGTGCAACAACTTCTGGATGGAAAAAAATGGTACATGGGCTGGACAGAACAGGTCAGAGGTGAAGGCTTGGGTAAGGGCTTGGGTATTGTAAGTGGATAGCATTGTTGTGGAACACTATGGCAACTGGACATTCTTCCCAAAGGTGATATTGTCTTTGCCCTGGGACTGATATAAAGGGGACTTAGAGCCATGACGAAGGAGCAATCCAACCGCACGGCTTTATCTGTAGGTGTAGATAGATGAGAGGAGCTATGTGGATGTGATTGATCTGGATGGCCCTTCCCCCCACTCAGCCCCCTGTAGTCCTATTAATGCTCTGCTGAGTTTTCAGCTGCTGATGTAACAGCAGCCATGCAGGGACTCATGAAAACACCTCCAGCAAGACTATATTTTTATTTTTTCATTTTGTAAAGTGGCATCATCATGCAGATCAGAATTCTCATTTGTAAAACCTGCATATAGTGCAGCTGAACACAAATTACGCAACCGTGACAGCGATTAAAACTGTGCTTTCATAAGCAAGCGACAAACTAGTGTGGTAGATATAGCCTTTCACGTAAGACATTAGCTACGGTCTTAACATCATGAATGGGTCAATGGCATTACCACACACACACGAAAGTAGAAAGATCACCTGATCTCATGCAGTCACAACATACTTTATGAACACTGTGGAAAACGCTCTTGCTTAAGTGCTGGTGTTGCTACTACACAGTCAGTGACCATGTTCTCCGTGTCAAAACACAGCCATGCCGTTGCATCAGAGGGCTGCACCACTACTGGTTTAAAACTTTAGTGACAACCCACAATGACTAAAATAGGATTTTCTTCCACTACAAGCAGATGATTTTGTATAGTAAAGAGTTTGTAGTGTAGAAGCTACATGCTCCGCAGATACAACCACACAAATACTTCATTCAAAAGTTGTTGGAGAATAGCGTCCTACTTTGTCCTCAACTTAAAAGCTTGGTGACTGTCTTCTTGTCATTGGACTGGAAGACAAATGACTTTATTTCAACATCACTGTGCCTTTTCTTTATATCCCTTTTTATCCATGGCGTACGATAGATCTTGTTAAAACTTTGGCACCGATTAAAGGTAAACACTGAAATCCTGTAGACACCCCACAACACCTAATTAAAGCCAAGTCATTATTCACCACCTTGCAGACATGCTTTTACTTTGATTGTGACCCAGGGCCATGCTGTGGCTACATTACGACTGTCAGTAGAATACACAAACCTAATATACACACCTGAGGGAAATCTGTTACACTCTAATGGGCCATTCAGATGTTAATCTTGGAATAACACTTAGTGGATTCTGGAAATAACTAACAACCAATTAGGTCTTTGCTAATTGAGGTGAGACCTGATGTCCTGTAACTAATCTGAATATACATGTTCTTATCACATGTTTAGGTGATTATCTCAATAATGCTACAATGGTTCATGCAAGTATTAGGGCAGCATTGCTATTTCTTTAATTCCCATTAAAATAATTACAGCTCACACACACACACACTTAAAGTCACACACACCTTCCTCTCTATTTGCCCATGGCTCTATTTCTAAAAGAACATAGTAGCCGACCTGTTGTGACATATAACTGCTTTTAATGCATCAAAATATACACTACTGTGAAGTTGCCATTGGCTTAAGTTTGGTCAGCTTTTATTCTGAGGTATATAAGATGTTATGTCTGTTGCTGCTCCATGGCATCAACCTCTTGTTTGGCCTCAAGTTACAAAAAAGAAAAGCAAATTCTGCTCCAGAATTACCATTCTTGTTTCCCCAGTTAATGGTGCAGTAGGATAGAGTTTCATTTCCTTCAGAGCTTTCTGACCTTGTCTGCCTTCACTACACTCTGCCACCACTATAGTCTTCTCTTTTGCTTCTCCCAGGGATTTGCCTTTGTGTCTGCTTGTCATTCAGTAGTGAAAGCAATGAAAGCTGATTCACAGAGATACACAAAGCCAGAAGCTATTCCAGCTCCACGGCTGTGCAGACACTATGCACTTACTGCTAGACATGTCCAGGTTGGACTTTTACTCTCCTACCTCGAGTCCTACTGACGCCTGCTGAACAACAGCACAAACAAGCACATATTCAGCAATGGATGTGAAATGAGAAGCGAATGAAGGTAACACTTACTGTACCTAAACACAATTATTTAAAAAAATATCACTGTTCTGTAATAGCCATTAATTACACATAAATGTTAAAAATGTATTTCCACTCACTCATACAAATACACACATTTATTGCACAGTCCAGCACATATTCAATATGTGTCTAATAACAAAGCAGGGTTGGTATGTTAAGAATGAGAGCATCATACAGGCATTTAAATTATGCCTAAAGAAAAACTCCTGAACAGGCAGTCTAAGTACACCATTTTCTATGATGCATTCAGAAGCAGCAAGAATGTTGAGTGTACACAGGACACACCAGAAAACACAGAGAGTGTCTTTCCATTTCAGCTGGCAAAAAAAAGAAAAGAAAATCGTCAGCCATGTTGGAGTAGCTTTATCTAATATCCCCTCCTTATTATGTTGGCTCTTGCTTTTTACGGTGGGGGACATCTGCTGTACTTTACCTGACCAAAAAAAACACCAAAAATACACTCAAGGTTAAAGGAGAAAATGGGAAACAGGGTAGTAACACACTGAGCAGATTCTCACCTCCTTTTTGCGTCCCTCCACTTTGTAGAAATTCCAACAAACCGTCTGGATCTCCTCTTTAACAAATCCTAAAGGGCAGCCATCTTGCCTCCTTCTGTTCTTCTATGAAACAGACTATCCTCCACATCAATATTCATGGAAACCAGTCTGACGTCGGCTCTCATCATCAGGAGAAGCCCGGGTGTCGCTGTTTGCCGGCCTGAGAAGCACACTCATATGTGGCTCTTGTGTAAGGCAGCGGTGGCGCATAGAGTGGACGAGACGCTGTCGCAGATCAGGGGGAAGAGCCTTGCTTTTGGTGGCAAACTCAAATAATTACAAAATCACTTTCCTGCTGAGTCCTTGCCACACAAAGAGACAGGTTTTCTTTCCCCCCTCTGCTCCCTCCTTTTTCTCTTCTTCCCTCAGCCGCACACAATAGTGAACACTATGATGGCTGCCCTGAAGCACTGGAGTGGATTCAGTGTGCAGGACAGGACTCCAGTGCACTTTATGTTGAATATTGCACTGCCGGTCTCAACTGTCTGACTGTGGCTGGGTGGAAGATGCCTCCACCCCCTTCCTTTTTTTTTCTTCTCTCAGACAGGAAGCCAAGTGACTCAGGGTTTTTCCCTCCCTTTTCACTCAAATCTATCTCGGCTTCTTTCTTTTTCTGTCAGAGGTTAGAGAAGTTCCCCCTTTGGTGTGAAAGCGCTTCTTTTTCAGAGCACTGCTGCAGCAAATCGGATGTCGCCGCTTTGGGGTCCAACCAGTCCAGCAAATGCACTTGTTTCCGACGCCTGTGTCCTATTTTGGCACGGCTCGGCTGGCCGGCTCATTTTTAGAGTGGGGTGTAAGACAACTCTGCAGTCGTGCAATACAGGCAGCATACTTTGCTTAATGTGTCGGCCAAGACCCACCTCCTGTTGACACTGGCCACGTGGGCTTGAAAGAGATAGAGAGAGCAGTGTGAGAGAGAAATGGGCCGAGGGCGATTTTAAAAGACAAATTTAGTCCTGGAATGTTGATGAAATAACACGAGTTAAAAATGTGTTCAAATATTAAAACTGCTGGTTTGGTTTTACGCAGAGCTGCAAGTCTGAGGTTCAGTTTGCAACGTTAAAGTTAAAGGTCAGAAACATCATATTCTCACAAACCAGTGATAAAATGTTAAAGGGTTTTATGAAAACAAGTGTTCTTGAGGAACACAAAGGAAGGAGGCCAGTGTAATAAGTGCGTGCACTATTTTAAGATAAGCTTCTTTGTCCTTTCTGGCTTAGAGAAAACGACAGTCAGTTATAGTTACCATGTATTTGCAGTGTGCTGGGTGGGGGGGGGATTTAACATGTGGCCACAGCTCCAGCCAACGCAGTCAATAGTCATTCATTTTGCCACTTAGTTCCTCCTTTAGTTTACTAACAAGTGGGTCTTATTTGAAAATAATCTGCTTTTAGCTGTATTTCAGGCTTAAAAGCAGACCCCACCTCTTTCCCAGCAGCCCCTGCCTCGCTGCAGTGACATTTGTTGACTCAATAGTTTCAGGCTCAGAGCAGAAAAGGAGATTTGTTTTTACACAGAATGGGGGAGGGGAAGAGGCAGAGAGAGGAAGGAGGAGTCGCTGCTGAACAGATCCTGCACAGACAAAATACACTCTTTTATATTGTATTTCTAATCATAACTAGCTGAGAACAAAGTTGCTGCACAGGTGGATGTGTTTAGACCTCACACAGTTGCAAATTGTGTCATTGCAGGTGAAGACACAGACACCAACAGAGCAGATATGTGCTGGACTCCAGCTTGTTTTTTCTTGTTGTTCTTATTTGCATTGACTAAGCAGGTAACATGAGCTGCAGCCAGCCCAACTAATGGTTAGAGAACTAGTCACTACACAGTTTAAATCCCCAGATGAGCTGAGAATGGACGGAGATCTTGTCTCCTCCCTCATCAACTGCCACGAAAGCAGCCCCCGAGCAAGGCAGTAAACCAACCACTAGCACCGGCCCATGAAGCGCACCATCCATTGGTGCTGCAGGGCTTTCAGCAGTTGTTTGGGCTGGTTAGCTTCCTTCCATCTCCATGTTCCCTCGGGCTGCTGCTGTAAACAAGAAAGTGCACTCAGTCAGCATCTCTGGTGAAATGATGTTTGAGATACATCTTAAAGTTGACCAAATTATTGCCTCTACATCCAGTTACAACGTCAAAAAGGGGATCTGGGCTGTAGCTAAAGTGTAAGGTTTTGTCATTCATGTTTTTGCTTTGGTGAACTTCAACTTGAAATTACACTTAGTCCCTTTAAACTGTTACTCAAATTTCAGCAAAAGTGCAAAAATCTGATTTACTTATTTTTCGGCACTGTGTGTCTGACATCTGTTTCTTCCAGTTTTCTACAATTCAATTGCTGTGTTCTTCAATTAGGATTACAGATTCAAGACTAGAAAAGCACTCAGAGAGTGCAGTACTCCTCCAAGGCTGTTCATTACCCAACATGGCATTGTCAGAAATGCAGCATTTTTTTTTTTTTTGCAGAAATGCAGTATTACTACAAATACTTCAGTGTGAAGAATCAGAAACTTCAAATTCGAAGTTGCAGCAGTGCAAACTGTTCATTTGAGAGGAACCAAAAGAATTAAGCTGATCTAAATTTCAACCAGAGGCATTAATATTACTTGTTAACTCAGTTTGGATAATTCAGTTTAGTTGTGCGTTACCGATCAAAGCCATTCATTTAAGGTAGTCCAACAATTCTCCTTGATTTGGTGTGGCGTTGCAGCAAGGCTTATAACACAGACAACTTGTAATATTCTCAGGCAACAAGCGTCTATATGTTTTCTTCTATATATTTTATAATTGTTTTCTGAAAGCATCGGTAACCACTATTAGTAGTTTCCTGCATCAAGCAGCAGTGTAAAAACAAAGTGAAAGGGTCTAATAGTAATAAGCTTATTGGAAAAATGGCCACTAGCTGCTGCAACTTGGCCTTCCAGAGCTTGAATTTCATCCGATTGGTAAATTGTCTAGTCTGTAAATTTACTCAGTTGTTTCACTCTCACTGCCTTCACTGCCATTTCTGACTGTGACATGCAGAAGATGGCTGTACATTACCTTCACAGACACAGTTAGCAACCAGCTGGTGATCATTGTGGAGCATTTAGCAGCTTGAAGAGCCAGATTGTTCCCTCGGGAGTTAATGGAAACCACAGTGGCGACCAAAAACAGACAGGAGAAGGAATATTGGACTTAGATTTGCCAAGTGGCCAGAAACCAACTCCAAATGAAGGATAATGTTGCTCCTTAACTGCAAGATTTGTAGCAAATTAAAGAGCAACTGTTTTCCAACAACTTCGCTACGTGACCTTAAAAGATGATGATGTGAACACTGTCCTTACAAGTAGTTTGTGCTGCCCCCAAACAATCAAAAAAATGTTTCCAGATTTCAGTTTGCTGTTTCAGTGCTCCAGTGAATTAATCAGTGCTTGTCTTCATGTGGCTGCATTGACTATTGTCATGTACACTACTGTTAAAAAGTTTGGGGTCACTTAGAAAATGTTCTTATTTTTGAAAGAAAAGCATTTTTTTTTCAATGAAGATAAAATTAAATTAATCAGAAATACAGCCTAGACCAAGGGTTTCAAACTCATTTTAGTTCAGGGGCCACATTCAGTCCAACTTGATCTCAAGTGGGCCGGACCAGTAAAATCACAGCATAATAACCTATAAATAACCACAACTCCAAATTTTTCCTTTGTTTTAGTTCAAAAAGGTCCATTCTGAAAAGGTTCACATTTAAGGAATTATCTTTTTACAGAACATTATGAACAACCTGAAATTTCTTAAGAAAAATAAATCCAATTTCAAAAACATTATGCCTCAGTTTATCATTTACGCATTACAAAGTACAGATCACAGAGTGTTTACAAAAACACAAAACATTTAGTCACAGGAATCTGGAACTGAATGATATAGTATTTTACTTTATGATCAAAACAACAAAAGTCAGACAAAAAAAAGGCAAAAAACAACAGGAACAAGACAAAATATTACAAACATGAGACACAAAGGAACAAAAAGATGGACAAACAACGCAAACAAGACAAAAACAGACACAAAACAACAAAAACGAGACAAAAGACAACGAATATAGCAAAACACAAAATGACAAAAATAAGACATAAAACACAAGCGAGACAGAAAGGAAACATAAACTGACAAAAGTCAAACAAAAAAACAAAAACAAGACAAAATATTACAGAAATGAGACACAAAACGACAAAAGAACAATGAGCAATCTAATATTTTACTTTATGATCAATACAACTGGTCATGGTCTAGAAATTATTTTAAATTTTTAGTTTTACAAATGTACAATTTGCAGTTAATGTCTTCTCTGTGATTTTTACATTTTGCAAAGTCATCCAGTGGGTCGGATTGGACCTTCTGGTGGGCCGGTTTTGGCCTGCAGGCCGCATGTTTGACACCCCTGGCCTAGACATTGTTAATGTGGTAAATGACTATTTTAGCTGGAAACAGCTGGTTATTAATGGAATATCTACATAGAGGTACAGAGGAACATTTCCAGCAACCATCACTCCTGTGTTCTAATGCTACATTGTGTTAGCTAATGGTGTTGAAAGGCTCATTGATGATTAGAAAACCCTTGTGCAGTTATGTTAGCACATGAATGAAAGTGTGAGTTTTCATGGAAAACATGAAATTGTCTGGGTGACCCCAAACTTTTGAACAGTAGTGCACATTGGATAGCAGTCAAGCAGGGAGACTCTTTGCTCCTTCCCTTTAAAACTACTGTAACTCGTAAATCAGAGATTAGCTCGTCTTTCTTCTCACCTAGTCACATTTCAAAGGAGTGGAGGCATGTGCCATCACCTCATCTGTAAACACAGTGCTGTGGCCTCATGCTGACCCAGGGTCATCAAAATTTAGGCCCACTTGTCACTTGACTGATTTCACACCCTAAGATGCTGATGAGCATTAGTGAGGGATTTAAACGATTTCTCCTGCGGCCTGCTACTCCTGTTGATTTACGCCAAGCAAAACAAAGACAGAATCCTGCTAGCTGCTCGGGTCACAGATCTGGGCTTCTGGTCTGAGATCTGTGTCACTTTAAATCATGTGGGTTTTTATGGAGTGACTCCCTTTTTTTGTGCTTTCATGTACAAGTAAATCAGCAAAAGCATAAATTGGAAACTGTCAAACTGGCTAGTAAGTGAATTTATTACTTTTTTTAGCTTTTTACTTGCTGTGTAATAATAAGTAACAGACAGCATGCAATATAATGTTTATTTCTACTTTTCTGAACATTGTTTAGCTACACAAGGCTGCAGACTGACATAGAGATTTCTTAGGCAGAAATTGTACCCAGTTTGATCTATAAGAAAGTGCACTTACTCTTTCTGTTTGTTTGTTTGTTTGTTTTTTTTTTGTGGCATTTTATGCAACTGTGTCTACCTTAAAATTTCAGCGAAAGTGTTTTGTTATTTACCCAGTTTGATCTATAAATAACAAAGCACTTTCTCTGCAATTTTAAGAATGACATAAATTAGAAACTATCTTTCTTTGAATCCATTTTGGCTCCCTGTCTGCATCATACATATGCATTTGCTTACCAAAAATAGATCCTTTCCAAAACCAGCATGTTGATATGGACAAGAAAAAATGAAATTATGTGATCTGAGTTGAGGGTCTTGCACATGAAGGGACTTAATCCTTTTTTATTTTTTGTCATTTCAGTGTGAACATCAATTTTTTCCAGTGTTAACCTAAAAGTTCTTATGCGGGTTCAAAGCACGCCATATGTCTACATTATGTGGGCATGAGCTCACTTGGAAAAGCTTTTATATTTGGTGTGAATCATTTGGTTCTAATAAGGTGGAGACTCGACTCATTGAAGACACATTTGTGCTGCGACGTTTGCTGATTTACGGCTCTCTTTTCTTTGGTTGGAGAAAAGGGTGATGTCTGAGGTGTGACCGAATGCTACCAGGACTGACAAAAGCAGCACTTCTCACAATCACCGGTGATATTACCTACATCTCACCTGAGGCAATCTAAACACACAAGTCTTTATGTAGGGTAATAACTAGGAATCCTCCGCTCTGGCCAATACACAAAATTACTGACCGCAGGATTCCCCCTCTAACAAGATGTCACCCACCGCTGCCCCTCCTCCTGTAGTTATCTTAAAAGACAAGGGAGAGTCGTTAGTGTGGGTCTCACATAGCCTAATTGTTTAAGCCCCAGCAGGGGTTCTGGTGCAGGGTGGTGCAGACGGGGGTTTACAGAAGAGAGGGAGAGTAACTGGGAGACAATTATATGACCTTACTGAGTGCCAAAAACCTCCAATTTTAGCCGTTTTATTGCATTTCTTGCACATTTGTAATTACTTTAATGCACTGCCTGTGTGTGTGTGTGTGTGTGCGTGCGTGCGTGCGTGCGTGCGTGTGTGTGTGTGTGTGCGTGTGCGTGCGTACGTGTGTGCGTGCTCGTGCACCATCCAAAGTGTTCCTCCCTGGGCACAGCGGGGTTTGACAAGGCCAATCATGGCCTACCGCTGTTCCCGTGGAGACCAACTGCTCTCAGAGGTTTAAGAACTGGTTCCCGCACTCCGGCTGCAGGTGCTTCCATCTGCCCCTCACACCGCCCCCAGCTGAAGCCTTCATAGGCACAGCTGACTATTAAAAATCAGAAAGATCTTTTTTTTATTTTACCAGCTGTGCGATGCAAGCTCTTCACCCACTTTTCTAATCTTTGATCCCAGAGGGAAGTCATCAACTGACTTCAGTGGTTTGAGGTATTTAATGTGTGACAATTTTTGGTTTTGGTGCAGATGGAGTCTACTTTTCCTTTTAACAGTCTTGTTAAATTAACCCTCCTAGTATCTTTGGGGTCAATTTGACCCCATTCAAGTTTAACGTCTCTACATAAATGACTGACATCTTTTTTTCTTCATATTTTGTGACTTTTCCTAATTTAATGGGTGCAACTGGGTAAATATAAAATTAATGTGATGATATGTTTTCAATGTCCTGCACACATGTTGTACACATCAGTGTTCTTTGGGGTCAATGTGATCCCAGGCTTTTAGCTAGAAAACATCTAAGAAATATCAGTATTTTACACAATTTAATTTTGGTTGTTTTGGAAGATACTGAGGTCACTATAACATGCAATTTTATAATCTTCTAAAAGCTTTAGGGCCCTGAATTTTTTTATATTGTGTTTGTTTTTCCTGCGGTCAAATTGACCCCGAACATAATACATGTCTTGATAGCAGATTTTTTTTTATTATTATATGTTATAGAGAACAAAAATGTAGTTTGAAATAATAGAAAACCAATAAAACGCCAAAAAGATATATCTCTAAATTTTTAGGTCAGTGAGATTTTTTTTGTGATCTGCAAATTTCTGGTATTCTGGATGTATAAGGGGAGTGGGTGGGGGGTTGCTTTATTGAAAGGGCTATTTAGGTAGTCAATAGAAAGACAAAGTACCTGGCACATAAACTTGGGGAGCAATTTTGATTATAATAATTTTCTGGAGTTTTAAATTGCTGGAGTCAAACTGACCCCAAGGACAAAAGACGTTAGTATATTTGAAGGTAATAGGAGGGTGAAAAGGAAAATACTATGTGATTTTTAGAAAGATGTAGTTTTGTAAATGGACATGTGAAATGAACTCTACTAACTGCTATTCCCCATATACACTGGCATTTGGCATGGAGCAGAGGATGACCCCTGCTGGTGAAGCATGATGACCTGATCCTTCTGTCAGAGAGATTGTGTGTTTGAGTTTGAGCAAATTTGCAGTTTTCTTCATTAAATTTTCTAGACAAGCGTACTAATATTGTTTCACAACTTGTCACTAAGAAATCCCAAAGAAATTTGTGTTTTGGCTAATTTTACTTTCACGTTTTTCTTTTATAGACCTTTGCACTTAATCAAAGACGTCAGGTTTTCTTTTCTGTCTTACTGTAATTATCCAAATCCACACTTCTGTACACTCTTGACTTTTTTGACGTATTTTAACTTGCACACATTTAGTCCTCTTTCATACAGGAGGTGACGTACTTGTAAGACACCACAAGAAAAATTAGATTTTTCTGGCAGTTATTGAACAAAAATATCAATAGATGCAATATTCTTTTGTGGAGAAACTAAGTATGGAAGTTAGTCTTTCCATCTTCTTGCAGACGTTTGTGCATAACTGTCCCCCAGTCTTGACTTGCTGGAGATTTTAGACACTTTCCTATGCAAAACACCCCCAGTTGCACGATGTATGGGGGTTTTCTTGAATGTGCTACCTGTCTCAGATCCTCGCATAATATTTCAGTTGTGTTCAAATCTCACCTTTGACGGTTGGATTCCGGTTTGGTTCTGGTTTAGGTTCAACTTTTGGACAGATGACCTTAGAGTATCTTCAGGCATTCTTTGTGATAAGGCAGAATTCATAGTTGAATCAATGGCTGCAAGTTGCTCAGTCCCTGCGGCAGCAAAGAGACTCCAGACAGTATCATTCTCACCATCATGCATCATAGTTAATGAGGTTAGTCCCCTAAAAAACTACTGGTTTACTCCAACATGTCTTCTCCAAAAGACCTCTTCTTTGCCTGTATGCAGATTGTCAAACGCTAGTTTTGCTCCCTTGTTTTTTGTGGACAGCAAAAGCTTTTTCCTGGCACGCCTCCCACTCAGCACAAATTTGTGTAATGTCTTTTTGATGGTACGCTCATGGATGTTGGCCCCAACATGCAGATTGTGATGAAATTTCGAGGCTCTTCTGGTGAATTTGCTGAGGCAGCCAGTATCCAACTAACTGGCAGTGGTTTGAAATCTGTGACACTTAGATCATTTTCCTTACAATGAAATGATTTATTTCCATTACTTTTTAAATTTCTAAGTTTGCGGGCATCCTCAACTTTTTTTTATGAAGGTCTTCCAGAGCTCTTTTGATAGCAAAGAGAACATTGTAGATGTCAGATATTCAAATGAAGACAGTTGTGCCTGTTACTCCCTAAGGATGATCTAATCACTGGAACCCTTCATTTTCATTTTATGCAATAGAAGGTGTTATAAATGTACCTTTTACTTCTATGTGACTGATCTGTTTGTTTTAAATTATATAAATCTCTATAGACTGTCAATTTAAGTAACTTGTTTGAGTGTATACAGTTTCGAAGAAGATCAAATATTTGCTTTTTTTCCACTATATTTATAGCAGTCTAGGCCTCCATAAGTAATATAAAATGAAAGACATTTAAAGAGAGGAAATCTACAAGATTGTTTTGCAGAAGCACAAAGTTGTTCCTGCACTAGAGATGTGATTTGTGTCTCTTGGAAGGAACAAAAATAAGATGCAGGCACTCAGTGTGCAGACAGCTGGCACTTAACACTTGTGACTGTTAATGTCACATCACACAACAGCAGCCTTGGATGGTCCCTGCGCTATCTGAACAACATCTCGATTCACCATCCTCCCACAGGTGGTCTCTGGTTTTGCCCCCACCTCCCTGCCAACTGTCCCAGCAGCAACACTCTGCCATAGCAGCCAGAACACATCACACTCTTTGTTTCTCAAGGGAACAGTAAGAGAGTATTATTACCTCAGGGCTACTGGCTCCCTGTATGTTACGTCTGCAACATGCAGTGCTGTACCTCTCACCCAGACTGTATGAAAATTATACTTGTTATTCGTGGTTTTCAATGGAAGTATTCAGTGGAGAATACTTGAGTAAATATAGTTACTTTACCCTCTTGAGGTGATTCTAAATTGCCCCTTGTGTCTACATAATGGATTGATGAATGCCCCTTGATCAGTTATCAGGGAGTTGAAACACTCAGCATAGGTTTAAATATTTTACCATTCCAAAGGGATTTTAAGTGGTAACGAACAACTGTTGCTTAGAATTGGATCATTTTCCTTTTTCATCAGACCCTCGGAACTACCAACAGCTGATTACATAAAACAATCCATACCGCCTAGACAACAAGAGAGAAGGAATAAGCTCTTTTTGCCACTGGCTACTGTCCAAAGCAAGACACAACCTGAAGAATCCCAATTTGAAGTAGAAACCCCAATGGTCAGGTAAAACACCTGGCTGCATTATTAAGCAGGAAGATTTTGTTACTTGTGATATAGCAGAAATAATGACATGTTTTTAAAATCTCTCAAGGCCTGGAGTTCTCTCCAGTGTGTCAATACGAATCTCAGGTTTGCTCTTATTTTACCTCAGTTTTTGTCACTCTTCTTTTTCATGTCCTTCGACAATGGGTATTTAATTTGTCAGGTAGTTTACACAGTGACTTCAGTTATTCTTTGTGCTGTAAATGAAGGCTTCATTCTCCTGGGAGATTTCGGATCTGGTAGCAGAAGAAAGTGCATAGTTAAGACAAGGCTGATAGGAAACGAATCTGAACGTGGATGGGGCCATTATTCCATAGCCATTAAACTGCGCCTTTACTTCACATCTGTCCTTTTTAAACCTAAGTGAAAGCTGTGTTTGCATTCTTGGTACAAAGTCAGACACATTTCAGGTGGTTGCTGGACTCAACCCAGGCTTCCCTTTGTCTCTGATCCTCACTGTGGTATTCATGGACAGAATCTCAAGGAGCAGTTGGGGTGAGGAAGGTGTCCAGTTTAGTGACCTTAGGATTGCGTCACTGCTTTTTGTTGGCTTCATGGGATCATGACTTTCAGCACACACTGGAGTGGTTTGCAGCCAAATGTGAAGCGGCTGGGATGCGCTCTGCCGGAAACCGGTGGAAACCATTTGCTTCCCCAAGCGAAGGAGTTTAAATATCTTGGGATCTTGTTCAGTGGTGAGAAAATGGAGCATGAGATGGACAGGCGGCTTGGTGCTGCATCAGCAGTAATGTGGGTGTCGTACCAGATGATGGTGGTGAAGAAGGAGCTGAGCTGGAAGGTGAAGCTCTCAATTTACTAGTCCATCTAATACAGAATATATCCCCTTTGTGCACTACAAGTTGTGTCCTTTTCCACAGTATAAGCTAATCCGTTCCAACTCCACAGTGTTTTGGAATAGCATCCCCATGTTCCACGTATGATATCCCATTTTTCCTAACTGGAATTTTTAATGGATGGCTGGTTTTATTCCTTTAGGAAGCAAGAGAAAGGAAGACCTGACTGACTCTACAGGCAGCCAAAAAAGGCACTACAACTGGTCAATGCCCCAATGTCCCAACCCTCACCTATAGTCATGAGCTCTGGATAGTGACCGAAAGAACGAGATCACAGGTACAAGAGGCACCCACAGCCGGTTGTTGACCTAATATAAAAAAAAACAAAAAACAACAACACTTGAATCAATGAGTCAAGAAACACAGGAAATGCACATACGTAAAGGACATACGAGGTAATTGATTTGTATCGTGAGAAGGAAAATAATGTTAATTACATGCTCCCAACTTCACAGTTGCTCGGTTTCTACCTAACACCAACTGGAGATTTTGGACTGTCCTGAAAGCATTAAAACTCAAAATAAGTTTTCCACCAGTGGTGTTTAAATCTGAATTAGATCCTTATGCTGAAGAGAACTGAAGCTGTTCTGTTTCTGCAGTGGACTAACACCTTGCTTGAATATTTTATGATTCATTGTGGTTTCTCATTTGCTTTGTCATTATCAATGTGATTTGTAATCATTAGAGTTTTAATACTTTATGTGCTCCACAGTCACAACTTAACAGTCTCAGGTTTTATTGCCTTTCCAACCAAAGACTCTTTTCACAAGTAAACGTTAGACTTTTGCACCTGACCAGATATGACGTTAAACAATGCACTTGCTGAAGATTGCTGCTCCACTTGTTTGTCAGGTTGGAATAATGCACAATCAGCCTGTTGAGCCGCCTGCAGCTCACAGCTAAGCAACCGTCCCACAGCTGCCCAGAAGCGGCAGCTGCCTCCTCCTTGCTTATCTGTGCATTGGCAGCTGAGACGGTCCTTTTAGATGGCACAGACATGAAATCATCCCTTCACCTGCTCCGGGCTTGGTTCAGCATGACGAGCAGCCGCCGTTGCCATGTTGCCTATCACAGCGCGAACCTCCCTCCCTCTAAACTCCTCAACCATAAAACACTTAAACCTGACAGGAAATAAAAAGCAGATAAGAAAGGCAAAGCTATGATTTTATTCCCAAAACAGAACGAGAAGCTGGTGGAGATTAGGCTCAGATTAAGGGAGCTGGAGCCGAATTTCTTGCAGACAGGGAGAGAGTGTGGCATTAAGGTAATTAAGGTGATGTTTTGCAGCAGTGGAGATGTGCTTGTGACTCAGAATGTAGCATAACAGCTGTGCCATGACACATAAGCCCCCCTCCGCAGCCTATCACTGATTGTGGCAAGTCCTTGGTTATGACCTTGCTCTCTCTCTTTCTCTCTCTCTCTCTGCCCACGCTGTTGTGAGCAGGAGATGGTTGACGATCAATTTCAGCTGTGTGCGCTGCGGAGGAAGGCAGCATATGGTTAGAGATGATTTACACACAGACTCGAGCTCTTCCTGAACCCCGCCGCCCCCCCACCGACCCCCAACCACTCACAAACACACAAACAAGCACTTACATAAATTATCATGTTCTGTGCTGCTGCAGATATTTCTGGAGAACCTGTAAGGTTGGTTCCAGGTTTGTGGCTCAGAGTAAAGAAAGGCATAAAAGGCAAGGTTGACATTTTTTTCAGCTCTGCCTTTAAGTATTATTCCCATATACAGATTGCTATGTTCTTTCCTCTTGTTTCTACTGACCATTAAACAATATTTTTCTGATATGATTCCCAAGTCAGTGCACAGTGCTTGTTCTGTATAAAACCGTATGAAGAGTATATCTAATATGAGGCCTCACCATCCGTCCATCCATCCATACATACATCTATGTTCTTCCACTTAGCCAGATTTGGGTTTTAGTAGTTGAGCAGTGTGTCCCTAAAATCACTCTCTTTAGCAGCATTTTCAAGTTCCTCCAGGGGTATCCTCAGGCATTCCCAGGCCAGATGAGATATGTAATCCTTCCTCCAACTTCTGGCTCTGCCCTGGGTTATCCTCCAAGGTGGATGTGCCTGGAAACCTTCAAAAAGGGGCCCAGGAGGTATTTTAATTAGACGCCTGATCCACCTCAGCTGGCTGTTTCCAGTGTGAAGGAGCAGTGACTCTACTCCAAGCTCCCTCTGGATGTCCAAGTTCCTCACTCATACTGAGGCCTCAGCAGTCTGAGTTAATCAAATGAAGTGGATGCCTTCCAAAGTTACAGACTTTTCAGAACAGACTTCTGGTGTTTTCCCTAACAATCTTTAATTGCTGGGCATTAATGGAGGGATAGTAAAGCAAAGAAGGAATCTTATACTAAAATGACTGCATTATTGGGTGATAACCAGCTGGAGCGTCATAGCAACTACAAGTAAAATTTGTTTTAAAAGGTACTGCACATCTGGAGCACATTATAAAGGCCAGTGTGACCAAGAGCAAGTGAAAAATGTTTCAATATACGCTACCGTTCAAAAGTTTGTGGTCACCCAGACAATTTCATGTTTTTCATGAAAACTCACACTTTTATTCATGTGCTAACATAATTGCACAAGGGTTTTCTAATCATCAATTAGCCTTTCAACACCATTAGCTAACACAATGTAGCATTAGAACACAGGAGTGATGGTTGCTGGAAATGTTCCTCTGTACCCCTGTGTAGATATTCCATTAAAAATCAGCTGTTTCCAGCTAGAATAGTCATTTACCACATTAACAATGTCTACACTGTATTTCTGATTGTAATTGTTTGTCTCTATATGTAGTCCTGTGACAGACTGGTGACCTGTCCAGGGTGTCCACTGCCTTCACCCTAAGTCAGCTGGAATAGCCCCTTCGCAACCTTAATGATGATTAAGCAGTGTATAGATGATGGATGGATGGGATGGTTTTGTATTCATGGTATAGGTTATTCATGCTTTATGTATCTTCCTGCATGGCAAGTTTTATAACTGCAATAGTATTATATTTTATATCCACGCAGACTGGACTCTGCTGTATAAGTATGTCACATTATATCCTGACTCACTCAATAAATTAGACAGATAAACCTTGCAATTGTAGCTCTTAGAATTACTAGACCTGGATGTGAACATCAGGTAAACAAACATGCAACATTTTTTGAATGGGTGAAGATGGATGACATCGCCCTGTTAAAGACATTGTAGCTTCCATGTCCCTCCTGTGATTCATATAAAGAGAGAGGAACAGCCAGAGAAATGGGATAAGATGTGTAGGAGTAGATGATAGGAACTGCAATGCCAGATCTGGCAACTTTAGTGTGAATCTTGCCTTTGAAAAAATGAGGCGAAAGGTGTTTTACAGTATCACCTCCAGTATACTGGCAAGAAAAGGAAACTGATCTGACCTATACCTACCAACATCTGGGTTATTTTCATCACCAACACAAATTCCAAATAGGAAATCCCTACATTTTGCAGTGAATGTTGGCTGCACACATGCAGTTAGGCTGGTGGAGACTTCAACTTCCTTGGAGCACATAACCAGTTTGTTCATCTTTGTTTTTCTTCTCAAAAATACCTTTAAAATGTCTTGAACCCTTATACAGTGTTATTGCTCATGATGATTAAAAACAGTTATTAGATGTTGTGTGTACACTACCATTCAAAAGTTTGGGTTCACTTAGAAATGTCCATATTTTTAAAAAGAAAAGCATTTTTTTTTTTTTTTTGAATGAGGAAGCCGGAATACCCGGAGAAAACCTATGAATGCACAGGGAGAACATGCAAACTCCATGAAGAAAGATCCCAGGCCCAGGCGCAAACCGGGGATCTTCTAGCTGCAAGGCAATGGTAATAACCACCGAGCCACTGGGCAGCCAGTACAAAACCAAAAACTATATATTTTATTTTAATCCGACCAAAGCAATTCAACACAAATGTAGGAATTTTACAAAAAATTGTTGGCCCAAAAGCGCTTCATCTTCAGTCTCCCTTAAATTATGTAACAAAGGCCTTTTTTTCCATTGGTAGGCAGTTAAACCTGTCGTTTTTATGGCTAATAGTTATGTACTTGAGCATAGCTGTGAGATGTTTGAATTTTGGTTAAACTCTAGACTCTAAACTGTAGGTTTTCTAACAGTCTGGTCTTCAACAGCAAAGTTAGCAGGCGAGCAGTTTAGGTAATTCTCGCCTCAGTATGCTTTTTCCTGCCTCTTGGAATATTTCATCTTGACGAAAAACAATTGGAAGCGGTGGACTCTCAGCACACTTTCACAGAGAACTTCACCATAATGATATTTTTATTCCCAGAGACATGTCCTAAATGATTTCCTGTGCTAATGCAATGGGCTTGGCCATCCCTAAGGCAACAGCACTGGTCTCATTAGGGTTTCTAGTCATAAAAGCGGTGAAAAAGGAAAAGCACTGAATAGGGTCATTAAATACATCATCAAAGAGGTGTGTCTCTGCTCTCTCGTTATAAGTTAAGATAACGCAAAAAGCTCCTCGCTTATGGGGGAAGGGAGGGGGCAATATGCAGGGGAAAGTCAGTGTTTGCTTGTATTTCTGTTTTTGTATCTAATTACTGAGCCATAATGAATTTTCCATATCTAAGAAGAGAATTTAATTTTGCTGCAACTAATAATACGAGTGGCATCGGCTGGATGTATTCCAGTAGAAAACATTAAGGATATTCTCCTCGGTGTGAGTTGCTGGCCGCAAAATATGAGTTGTTAATCTCAAAGTTCACAAATCTTTTTAGCTAATCTGTTGCACTTTATTTACTCCTTCTCTTTTGAGATCAATATGAATTTAGTTAGAGAAATCCACAATAAATAATGGCGTTTACCTGGTTTTACCTCATCATCAGTGTCATTCTTGAGTGCATTTATTAGTCAGAGCCACTGTTTGTCACCGTCACACGGGACTAATGCTGAAGTTTCTTTTTTTTCTTCGTTTTTGTCTATTGCTATAAATGGATTCAGTGCAAATGTATGGTACCATTATAATTCCTAACCAAAAGATTTTATAAATAATTAAATCAACCTTACTAGTTAGACATCTGGTGCTAAATTTTAGGTGTAGCAGGATAATAGCAGGAGAAATTTTAGTGTGACTCACTTTGGGCTGTGGCTGTGATATACATTACATACATACATTAAATATCCACTAGAGGGCAATGTGTCCAACGCATTCAATCTGATGTCACAGGTTTCATAAGGGCGACAAACCACACAAAGAGAAATGACAAAGAGTCAGTTATTACACCATATGCAGATTGGAAGAGTGAAGCTCCACAAAATCTGATCATTACCTTTGATATAAAGCTGCTTTTTCCCCCTGCAGCTTCCTCTTTGACTCGAAGGTGTGGAATTAGAAATATCATTTTTGTCATTGCTTTTTCATCTGATTATTGGGCATTTTTTTTAGATGGGATTTTTTAGTCTTCTACAGTGCCCACCTCACAATGTCATAATGCAGTTTAAGTCCTGTGATGAAGATGGAAGATGTGACAGGAGAAGGAGCTTTAGGGACAAATTAAAGCTCATTCCTTTTGCATTTTACTTGTTTATTATTAGCAGATTTCATGGAGAAGATGGAGAATAACAAAAAGAAGTCTGCAGTGGAAGGCATGTGGCAAATGGTCATATTTAAAATAAGATGCAGAGAAATAATTGATATAGTTATGTCTAATCAGTGTGTTTTATTTTTTTGTGCCCAACAAGAAGGACGCTGTCCGCCTCCTCTTCCAGGATATTTTTTTATTCCTCTCTCTCTCTCTGTCCCCTTCATTCCTCTCCTGCTATCTGTTCCCCCTCCTGTGGGATCATGGGAATTGTGCAAGTAGCGTGGCGTTCCACGCTCTGCCCGCGGCGCTCCAGGAGGAGGCGTGCAGTAATGACCTGCTCCTCAGCTCGCTCGCCATCATCGCCCTCACAATTAATTCCCGCCTCGCGTTCCTCTGTGGTGGCGGGGGGTGAGAGTGTGGGCTCCCTCATTAGAGCTCCTTGTAATGTGTCTGGCAGCAGTTCCCATCCTGCCACTTCTGCCCTTCCACTGCTGCTACCATGTTTGTTTTATGGATGCCTCCCTCTATGCTTTGCTGCCACACAGAGTGACTGACACGGGGTGTAAAAGTGCAGCTGCTCGGTGTTTTTTACCCATCAGGGCTCTAAGAAACATACCTTTTACATGCATAACCTAGGAGGGTATATTTGAGCAGGTTATTCCAGATCCATCCTGCCAGTACCAGAGCCCCTTTTTTAAAGAACAGAATTCATGGAAATGTCTAATGCGCTGTCACATTTGCCCCGAGAAACAGGTGATGACATTTTAAACGGAGGGTGACACCAAAGTAGGGCTACACGCTGAACTTTTAAACCAAGTGGAGCAGAGTCTGACCTGGATTTCAACTCTGAGTCTGACCAGGGATGTTTTACAGTTTCATCATACCATGGTCTGCTTCCCGTGGTTGGTCCGGCTGTATATTTTCCAGGTTGTAAGTGTGAAAGGGTGACAACCACATATGGCAATAATCTGTTGTTGAAAGTGGAATACTGAAATCCTGCAGTGCCTGGATTGTTGAGTCCTTGCAAAAATATAATGATAAAGAAAACAGAAAAAGTTAATGTAGAATGTAGTTATAACTATTATTTATTTTATTAAATACCAAAGAAGAAAAGCACTCAGAGAGCGCAGTACTCCGCCATGGCTGCACAGTCGTGTCATTTGTGATGGCTGAAATCTTGAGAAAAATTGTGGCAGAGATCATGGCACTATAGAACATGACCATTTAACATCAATGTGCACTGAGCACAGGTGTGTGTTATGCATGTGTACGTTATGTACAGATACAGAATCGCATCAACTAAATATGTAGCTGGCGGCGGGAATTGATGGGACTCAGAAACACCCCCACAATTAACGCAATTGTTCCTTGTGTCATTTCCGACGGATAAGTCTGCAGCAGTGGATATGTAGTAGGATCGCAATCATGTGATCGTCAGCAGGCAGCTGACGTAGTGTTGACTTGTTGTCATAGTTACAGTGATGCCGTGCTGCTATCTCGCAATGACACAAAAATCTTTAACAAATCCGTGGATCCAGACTATAAGCTGCATCACTGCCAAAATCTAATCACTTGGTCCTTGTGTCATTTCTGACCTTCCCTGAAAATTTCATCCAAATGCATTTGTCCGTTTTTGAGTAATGTTGCTAACAGACAGACACGCAGACGGACAAATTTACGCCAATTGTCACATAACTCCGCTGAGGCTCCGCCTCCTTGGTGGTGTAATGAACATTAAATTGTGAAAGGGGTTATTTATGACACTGAAAAACTAGCTGCTGAACTTAAAATTCAGAGGAAAACAAAGCTACAAATGTGTGAAAAATTGACTTTGTTCATCAAAGATGTGACTCCAAATGAATAATAATGTTTAATAACTGCAATATGTGCCCTGCGTATTAATAAGTAATTACTGTCTGACAAGTTACCCATGTCATCCTAAAAGCTGATGATACATCAATGTTGTGTTCACAGTATGTTTCCATTGTCCTAAAATGGTCAAAAACAACAACAAAAAAATGTTTAAAAATAATACCATCTTTGATGAGTAGACAATCTGGATGTAAACCAACTCTACTCCCAAGACTTACTACCTGCTTTCCTCTAATGATGATGCATATAGTGTAAATATTAGCTGCAACATCCTGATCGGGATACATTTAATTTTTACTTCAGTTTGAAACTACTTGCACTCATTTGGTAAGCAAACTCCAGCAACTGGTACAGTGTATGCACTCTGCACAAAGTAAAATAGCAGAATGGTATTCTTTGGGGAAAACAGAATATAAAGCAAAGAGAAAAACAATCTCCACTGCTATATCCTGAACAAACCAAGACCTTTTAGTCAGTTCACATTTTTGTGTAACATGCGGTTCAGATATGGATTGTATTCAACGCAATGTCTAACATGTCAAAATGTCAAGCATGTAGGTCAAAAAGTCAAAAGTTATTCCAAGTCTGAGCAATAAAGAAGACCTAAAAGTTGCACCTCTGGTTGTTTTCATACTTTGGATTGGCTGAATAAGTTTTGGCAAGAGTTGTCCTCAGCTGTTCTGTATGTTTCCGCATCATTTACACCAGTACCAGCTGGACCATGCTACCTGGCTGAAACTCTTTAAAAAGGGGAGTTCCTGCCACAATAAAGCTCATCTTGACAATACTTAGATAGGAGTTCTGTTTGTACACACACCCCTCTAAAATAGTACAATCAACGACAATGACTTCTCCACACTCTGTCATGGATACTTTGGCGAGTTGCGCTCCGTGTTCCCACAACACAGAGCTCATTCACTGTCATAGTTGTTCAAGATGGTTTTGCTCTATTACAATGAATTCTGCACCGCTATTGTGCAGGAGACAGATTCGGCATCTTCCATTGTGGACTTTGTCAAAGCCAAGGCTGCGGCTCAGAGGTTGAGTCAGCACGCAGATAAATAGAAGGTAGTTCTGGTTGACAGTACTGTGAAGGAAGTATGAAAAGTTGTATTCATTTCACCTAATATTGATAAAATGATCACGGTGATGAGTGGCTTTGATAGTGTCAGGGAGTGTGTGTTTGTGTGTGTGATGATTCTGCCTCTGCTGCCTGCCTGTCTGATTCTCTAAACCCAAAAACATTACTAGCTGCACTTAAAGCACCTTTAACTTGTGTCCACTGGAGAAACTAGTGGACCAAAACCGAGTAATTTATCCACCGGTAATGTATGCTTGGACATCAGTTAGAACTGATAGCAGGCCGCATGTTGGGCAACACTGAAAATATGACCTCAGCAGATGGGAGAAAATCTTCCCTAGAGGTCCTTAAGCTTAAATACACAAAAGAACAGAATTAGATCTGACTGTTCTAAATTTATTTTCGGGCATAAATTTAAATCTAACCCTAATCTGTTCCAAAACTGCAAAATTAGCAAAGGTGTAGAGGTTCACATGGGAAATCTACATATGGGTCCTGGAAGACTGAATAAATAAAGTGATAAACTCTAGAAACTCTAGAACTGTGTACACATAATATAAAAATTTTGTTGTACAACCAGATTTAAACCTGCTATTTTAGTCTTGTTGTCCAATTAATTTCACAATTATTCTGCTGATGCCTTGATATGATGTTTTCAGGTTGGCCAGTTTCATGGGTCTTAATGTCTTATTCACTACAATAAATATCTGTAGTGGTAAAATATCATTACAACAGTTTCACAGAAAATGATCACATCTCCAAAAACAAAAATATCATTCTGCCTTCTCATCCTTAACTCCATAATTTTCAATCATCAACCTGGGCTCCTACATCTGACAACAATATGAGGAGACGTGATAGTAGTGTGTCACCTGCAAGCAATCATGCTAGGTTACGTTCTGTAGAGTCTGGATGCTTTTTTTGTCTTTTGGTCTGAATTAAGACCACAGAATAAACATCTCTATTTTCACTCCAAGTAAAAGCTAATTCTTTCTGCATGGAATTTACCTGTGCAGTGTGGGTTTTCTCAGGGTTCACCGACTTCCTCCTACAGTCCAAAAACATGCTGAGGTTAATTGATAATGTGAGTGTGATTGTCTCTATATGTAGCAATGTGACAGACTCGCGACCTGTCCAGGGTGTCCCCTACCTTCACCCTAAGTCACCTGGCCCCCCGCAACCCTAATGAGGATTAAGTGGTGTATCGCTAATGATGATGGATGGTTTGTGTATTTATCTGTCAGCAGGATGACGCAAGAACTACCGGGCCGAATTTTATGAAATTGGTGAAAGAACCGGTTTAGGTTGTAAAGCCAGCATTGGCCTTATTAGAAGTCTGCGCTCTCTGAGTCCCTTTCTAACTTTAACCAATAAGAAAAGCACTTAGTGAGCGCAGTACTCCGCCAAGGCTGCTTAGTCACTGTATGATTTTCAATGGATCAGTCCTGATAAGTCCGCAGCTGCCGAATATAATCGCAATCATGTGATCGTCAGCAGGCAGCTGAGGTAGCGTTCACTTGTAGTCATAGTTACAGTGACACCGCGCCGCTATCTCGCAATGATACAGAAATCTTTAACAAATCTGTGCATCCAGATTGTAAGCCGCATCACTGCCAAAATCTAATCTCTTAGTGATTTCTGACCTTCCCTGAAAATTTCATCCAAATCCGTCTGTTTTTGAGTAATGTTGCAAACAGACAAACAGATGGACAAATGTACGTCGATCGTCACATAATTCCTCTGCATTCCTTGGCGGAGTGACAATAACCAAATGCAAAAGCAGTCTGGCCAAATTTTTAGGAAAAGTAAACTGCTCAGAAAGTTGAAGTTAACCAACTTTAAGCTCTTCCTGCGATCTCAAGCAAGTTCTTCAAAGAAATAATCTGTTTAAAAAAAATTAAAAATTAGAAAATCTATTGGAAAAAAAGAAAAAAAACAACTAGCTCAGCAATGAATAAATAAGTAAACCTCACAAAGCAGCATCACTTCCCTTCACCTACAAGACCACAAGGTTATACTTAGTCTACGAATCTCACCCAGATATCAGGAACCAGATGACATTTTCCACACAGATGCAGATTACATGTAAATAGCAGATGTAAGTGAAATCTTTATATATGTTAATCCAGATTTAGGATGGCAGATATACTATCAACATTAAATATAAATGAGGTAAACAAACATTTACAACTAAAAGTAGAATCACGGCAGCAGCAGCAGCAGTGATACTACAGTGTCATGTTCAGATGGGAACACTTTCTCCAGAAAATCTGACAAGTGTGAGTGCAAGCACAACGTGGTGTGAAGCACTTAAAACGGAGTCACATCCTGAATGTGACCTATGGACTTACCAGGTGCTTTAAAAAGATATTTGTGTTTGCCAAAGCTGTTTGCTCGCCTGCACTGACAGATGAGCATGGCAACTGTGTTTGCACACATAAACACAAAAACGAAAGTGTCCCCAATCCTGGTTCACAAAAGACGACACTTGGAGTTGAAAAAAGTTCAGGTTGTTGTTTACTGAAAATTTGTTTTAAACTGAGAAAACTGCCTCAGTGGATCAGAAAGTTATAAATTCCCTGGAAGAACTGTTGAAAATTGGCTCTGACGAAAGAAATTCGCAACATTCAGGGTTTGAATCCCAACCAAGGTTACTTGTTAAGTCTGTGTTCTATTTATCAGACTCAAAAAATGAGTAGATGTGAGACAAGCTCTTCCTTGACCTCCTCTGAAAGTCTCTGAAAGTGTCCTGTGGCATCAAGCGGCAAGATGTCAGCAGCAGCTCCTTGAAAGGTCCAGTGTGAAGGATTTAAGGGGATGTATTGGCAGAAATGGAATACAGTATTCATAATTCTGTGTACATTAAGAATTGTGGGGGAGAGGATCCTCTTCCATGGAGCCTGGCATGTTGCGTCATGTTTCTATGGTGGCCCAGAGTGAACAAGCTTAACACCAGCTGTAGAGAGGGTCTTGAGGGAAGGGTATTGTTTTTGTTGCATCTAAAACGTCACTGCTAGATGCCACTAAATCCTGCAGAGTGGAGCTCCACTGATAAGACCTCTTGTTCTTGTGTTTTCCATTGACGGTCGTCCAGATTGACACCATAAATGCAGGGACTTCTCAGCAGAACATTAAACAGAGCGTCACCCTATCTGAACTGAACCAGCTTGTCTTTTTTCCACTGTGCATCCTGATCACTTACCCAGAAAAATGGCTCTCATGTATCCAGCTGTCCGTGTGATGTAAAAGGAAATGTAACCAGGACATCTTCCATTGCTCCAAGTTCTAGTTCGCTTTTTGTACTGCTTCAGACGATGGGCAGGGTTGGCAAGAACATTGGTTTGGAGCTACACAGGCACATTCATCATATAACCATTATTAAAGTTTTCTCCGTTTGCCACGGTAGTGCTTTTGCAGGGTTGGAACAGATGGAATACCTTTTGTTGTTGTTGATGAGGCTCGGTTACGCGACACTCTACCACTGGATCATGGTCACCTTACTCATCTTGCTGTTTCAGAGTTGTTCTGAACCAATTGTCTAATCATGACAACTTGACTCTTGTCATATTCACTAAGGTCTTTACACCTGCCCACGAACTGACTGTTCACTTACCAGATACACTGCCTGTCCAAACAAAAAGTCGCTACTTGGATTTAACTAAGCAAATAGGTAAGAGCCTTCCATTCGATAATTAGTGTAGTGATGAATATGTTTCAGCAAGCAACAACTTATTTAACTCTAGCTGATGCAGTGAGGAGCTTCTCATTTCTTAAACAACCATGTTTGAAGACATATCCTGTTGTCATAGAAAGGATGTTAATCTCTTTCAGAAGGGTCAAATTATTGGCCTGCATCAAGCAAAGAAAACAACTAAGGAGATTTCTGAAACCACTGAAATCAGGTTAAGAACTGTTCAACACATTATTAAAACCTGAAGGATAGTGGTGAACCATCATCTTAGAGGAACAAATGTGGTCGGTCAAGTGATCTGATGAGTCCAGATTTACCCTGTTCCAAAGTGATGGGGGCATCAGAGTAAGAAGAGATGCAGATGAAGTGATGCCTAGTGCCTATGTACAAGTGCTATGATCTGGGGTAGCTGCAGTTGGCCAGGTCCAGGTTCAGCAACATTGTGTGCCCAAAGAATGAGGTCAGCTGACTACCTGACCACACTGAATGACCAGGTCTTTCCATCAATGGAGTTTTTTTCCCTGATAGGGTGGACATGTTCCAAGATGACGATGCCAGGATTCATGGGGCTCATATTGTGAATGAGTGAATCAGGGATCATGACACGTCATTTTCACATATGGATTGTCCTCCACAGAGTCCTGACTTCAGCCCCATTGAGAATCTTTGGGATGTACTGGAGAAGACTTTGTGCAGTGGTCTGACTCTCCCATCATCAATATAAGATCTTGGTCAAAAATGAATGCAACTCTGGATAGAAATAAATGCTGTGACATTGTAGAGCCTTGTCGAAATTATGCCACGGTGAATGTGTGTCGTTCTCAAAGCGAAAGGTGGTCAAACAAAATATTACAGTGTGCAACTTTTTTTTGGATGGGCAGTGTAATATATCATAGTCAAGACAATCCGTGTAATTAGTTTCATCAGTATGGTGGTCCTAAGTTTTCAGCTGATTGGTGTGTCAAACTCAAATTCATAAAAATATGAAAGTTCTGCAACCTAGTAAACAGCCTAGAAAAAATGTTTAAACCTTCAATGAGAGCAAGTATTTGTTGCAGTGAGACTTATCTTACAACTGCCACAATAAGAGAATGTTCAGCGCCATTTGATATTAGTTTGATTTCTACCGGAGCACAGGTTTAACATTTTATTGTCACCTAACCGCCTGACACCTTGGTTACAGCCCTGCTTGTCTCTGGTCAATTGAATACCATGTGACACTGAGGAGAGGGAAGAGGGATCATTATTGTCACAGTGTTTACATTCATGTAGTAGGACTGCCTGTGACAGGTTAGAGCTGGTATTGATTGGGGGTCGTAACCTGCAGTAGCCTTTAATTCCTGCTGATGGCCGCCGTCCCCTGCAACTCTGTTCTTCCACCCTGTCTCTGACACAGCCAATCAGAACAGAGATGTGCACCTGAACCACCGACACATCTACTCTCCTCATCTAAAATGCACGTCTATGTTCTTATTCTACTATGAGTGGTTGTTTTGTTCATCTAAAAAATCAGTTCTAAAGATCTTACTTTAGTGAGCCTTTTCAGAGAAAGAATTTGGTGTGTCATTAGCGTTATAAAGAATGTCAGGAATCAGTCATTAATATCAGCTAAAGAGTCAAGTCGCCTACATTCACGGTGTCCTTGTGGTGAAAGTAACTAAGTGAATGTACTGTGTGCACAAAAAGCTTTATTTGTATCGCGCCATTCATACAGAAATGCAGTAAAAGTGTTTTTTTTTTTTTTTTTTTTTAAAAACTTTTCTATCCTCTATTGCTATATGTAGCACATTCAAGACAATAGACGCCTAGCACTAATACAAGAGCTGATCAAAAAGTTCCAAGACTGTGTCTGTAGAAATCAAAACCTGCATCTTATTTCAATTTGGCCACCATCCTGAAATATCCTTGCGCAGTCATGAAATGCCCCCAGCCTCTGCAATGCAGGTGATGCTGCCTGCAGTCGTATATAGTGAAGCGTCATCTGCAATGAGCACTGAATCGCCTAAACTTTGTCAAAATAGTGATTATTCACATTCAATTTATGTTGAGGATGAGTGATGGAAGGCACAGGGAGCAATATCTGGTGAATGGGACGGGTAGATAGCAGCAGTTGTGTTGTGGTGGCAAAAACGATCCATGCATAATCGCCACACTGTGGCTGGGTGTACAGTCCATTGACACAGCCACAAGCCATCATGCCACAGCTCAGGTCATTCATGGCAAATGTTTAACCTCAGACGCTTTTAGGGCCAGTTTACATGACAACGGTTTTAGGATGAAATGCTAGGTTTTGTTGCATTGCAGACTCCCGCTTATACAGAACCAGCGTTTTAGACAACCGAAAATGGTAAGCTTTGAATACGGCCTCCAGGGTGGAATTTTTCTCAAACACAATGGCCGCTGTCGCCGTGTGAACGAGTAGTCAGAGTTTTCATTGAGAACATTGAAGTCACGCTTCGCTTTGTGCATTATGCTTTTATTCTAGTTGCACGAACTGGATGACAACAGTTATAATTAATGGCAGACTACCATGTTGGGCTTGTGCTGCCAAGTCTACTGAATTTATTGCATCTCCTTCAGAAACGTGTGCATTTGTTGTGCCATTGCTACAATCAGCGAAGGTACATTCAATATATACGTCAGATAATCAGCCAACCTCACCATCGGCTGCTGGGTCATTCCAGAATTGGAGGACATTTGGGCTTCAAAATTTTTCAAAAATAAACCTTATCTCTTTCAGTTTTCTGCTCCATATTCATCAATAATAGGTAGTAAACTATCAAATGCTTGATTGGCTCAGCTTATGCATCAATGGTACCATTTTTATTTTGGGTGAAACGTTATTGTGTAAATAGGGCCTTGATGTTGGAAAAAAAAGCCCCAAAAAACAGCAAATACGCCCCTGGTGCACTTCTGACCTGACACATCGTCTTCAGTGTACAATTTCATTTTCCAGTGTAGGAAACTGCAAAACTTTCCCCTGTGAAAACTGTTGTTTCTTCTCTCGGTGGTAGCTGCATACCCAATTCTCATCATTAGTGATGATCCTCAACATGAAGGTTGGCTCATCCTGGCTGCTGGCTGACACAGAATGCAATCGATCTCTGCTCCATTTAAAGGTCCGTGGAGAAATTGCAATCGCGCACCTGCCACACGTCATAAAAATGTGTGTAACACTGTCAAACCACTGTTGATAGTGTGGTGTCACTCGACATCCTGACTCTGGACAGTTACTCCTTGCACATATTACAGCATGGGACCATTACATGCTCTGTGCATTCAACTGTTTGATGCTTGTAGCATTGGTTATGCTTCATTTTTTAATTCATTTTCTGCCTGAAAATATTTCAAACTGATCCAATAACATCACAGTGTTACAGCCTCACGGTGATAATAGAAAGCTTTGATTAGGTGGAAATGAAAATCCCCATTTGAGTCATCCATTGTTGTATTTCGAAATGTCTAAAGCGTCTCTTATCCATAGAGCCCATGATTGTTCATTTAGACCTCACAGTGTTGTAGCTGTTACTGAATGAGGAGATATTTTTCCGGTTGGAAGTTTTAAAAAATAGCCCAGGGCAGAGATACTCAACTTGCTTGGCCGGGGGGCCACTTTTGCTAAATGACAGGAGGCCAGTGACCAGTTTTTAAATAAACAATGACATTTTTCAGATAAAAGAGATAGATAAATAATTTATCTATAGACAGATAAAACGTCGTTTGTGGCAGCCCTACTTAGAAAGCGCAGTACTTCGCCAAGGCTGTTCGTTCCCTCATAAGGCATTGTCAGAAATGTAGCATTTATTAGTTATTGATCATCAGAAATCACAGAATGTGGCCATTTAATATAGATGTACCCACAAACAAAATGACCTCATGCTGAGCACAAGCATGTGTTATGCATGTGTACATTATGTATGGATACAGAATCGCATGACCTAAATATGTAGCGGGTGGCGAGAATTGATGGGACTCAGAAACACCCCCACAATTTAATCAATTTTTCCTTGTATCATTTCCGACAGATAAGTCCTGATACGTCCTCAGTGGTTGATTTGTAGTAGGATCACAGTCATGTGATCGTCAGCAGGCAGCTCACATAGTGTTCAGTTGTCATAGTTACAGTGGCACTGTGCCGCTATCTGGCAATGATACAGAAATCTTTAACAAATCCACGGACCCAGACTATAAGCCACATCACTGCCAAAATCTAATCAATTGGTCCTTGTGTCATTTCTGACCTTCCCTGAAAATTTCATCCAAATCTGTTATTCCGTTTTTGAGTAATGTTACGAACAGACAGACAGACAAACCAAGTCTGATCGTCACATAACTCCACCATGTTCTTTGTCGGAGTAACTAGCTCCACCTTAGTGTAACTCACTGGATGTAGACTGCGTTTAAAGTGCAGCTATTTTCACGGATTTCACACAACTTTCTCCAGTCTTCCAATATCTACATGTTACTGTTTTTGGAAAACAAGAAAAGCACTCAGAGAACGCAGTACTCTACCAAGGCTGCTCAGTCATTGCGTGATTTCCGATGGATGAAATCTTTTAAAAAATCTGTGGTCTGCAGCAGTTGATTTGTAATTGGATCGCAATCATGTGATTGTCAGCAGACAGCTCACTTGTCATAGTTACAGTGACGCCGTGCCGCTATCCAGACTATAAGCTGCATCAGTGACAAAATCACTTGGTCTTTGTGTCATTGCTGACCTTCCCTGAAAATTACATCCAAATCCATTTGTCCATTTTTGAGTAATGTTGCTAACAGACAAACCAACGCCAATCATCACATAACTCCACCGCATTCCTTGGCGGAGTAATAACCCTCAAACAGCAACTTACCACGCTGGAAATTTCTGTGTTTTTTGCAGAGCATTTGGATTATGCGGTAAGGCAGCCCTGGATGCTATTTTCCGGGTAATTAGTCATTTTAAAGACAGTGCTTGCATTCTTGCATGCAAATGTTCAACCACAACAATTTCAGCTGTCACTGTTTTGCAGGAGAACTGTTGCTGCATCCTCGGTGTAGCTCTGCCCTGTACAACAGTGACTGATTTAAAGAAATGCAAACAAGCCAGCGCATTTTGTCTGCAGAATGATAATGAGGTGCAGCTGTTAGCTAGCATTATCAGTTCAACAATATCATGTAAAATAACATGCACAGACATCCATTTTTTTGGCACAATGAGTACTGTTACTGTTAGTTGACTGAGTTTTTACATTGTTGTAGGTCCACTTCTACATACATGAGGGCAACTGATCAATAAATTTAAACACATTCCAATAAATGTTTTATGGATTTGGTCCATGTGTCGCTGCTCTGGTTGCTCTAAAGTTGTTTTTTTTTTTTTTTGCTTTTTTATTTCCAGCGTGTCAGAGATTCCAAGCTTGAAAAAAACACACATCTTTGAGTAATATAGTCATGTAGAGGGATGGGCTAATCAGAAGAGGGAATGTAAGTCTTACATATGCAGGTGCTCAACGTGCTAAATTTAAAAACAAGCATAACAAACCAGAAGTCGTTAAATAAGAGAGCTCTCCAGTGCCATTCCTCCTGCCTGAAGAAAGTTTTAAAAGCAGACACATCTACAATCTCGAGTGCAAAATTTCAGTCACGTAGCCCACATGAAGATTTTTCTATCCACAGGTTACTTGAGGTTTTCTGTGGAAGCGATTGTGCGTAGATGCTGTCATCTGCAGCAGACTGTGTGCCAGGAGTTGGCTTTCTTTTCGCAGAGCTACTAACAGGATAATTAAGGGTGCTCTATACACTCCAATTAGCAGGCAATGGCAAAGGGAGGAGGAATCGCTCGGATGTATCGGAGGAGAGCCGTGCAATACTGGGTGATACACATCAAATCACAGCGGAAGGCTAATATGTGCAAGGTGAGGGCGCCATACATTACAGGCTGCAGGAGGAAATGAGGCTGGTTTCGAAATAAATGCTGCCAAGGTTGCTGCTACACTGTGCCAAACCCATAATCTCATACTGTTTATTTTCCCAAGTTGCTCTACCCTTCCCTCTCTCTCTCTCTGTCCCTCACTTAGACTCTCTTCCTGTCTATGTTCTTCTCTCCATGCTTTAAAGGCCTCAGAGGAATGCTGTTTACCATAACAGTCTGTGTTAGTCCATCAGAAACACCTCCACAAGACACAGTCGAGCCCCATTTTCTTTCTGGTCAGTTTTTTTTGTTTGTTTTTTTCTGTAATTCCTCTGGGGAAACAGCGGTGACTCTGTTGTGGTTTTCTCTGTTTTTGTACAAAAAAATCTATACATCCTGCAAGTTTTAGACCAGGGGTGTCAAACATGTGGCCTGCCAGCCAAAACCGGCCCTCCATAGGGTCTAATCCGGCCAGCGGGACGGCTTTCTAAAATGTAAAAATTACAGAGAAGACATTAACTGCAAATTGTACATTTGTAAAACTGCAAATTTAAAACAATTTCTAGACATGACAAGTTGTTTTGATCATAAAATAATATACTATATTGCTCATTGTTCTTTTGTTGTTTTGTGCCTCGTTTTTGTAATATTTTGTTGTTTTTTGTCTTGTTTTTTTCTGACTTTTGTCGTTTGTCTCTGTCGTTTTGTTTCTCGTTTTCATCATTTTGTTTCCTTTTTGTCTTGTGTTTTTTGTCTTATTTTTTAATCATTTTGTGCTTCACTTTATTCCTTTTGTGTATCGTTTTTGTCTTTTTGTCTTTTGTGTCTTTTTTTGTCTCGCCTGTGCCATTTGTCCATTTTTTTTTGTCGCTTTGTGTCTCATTTTTGTCATTTTTTGTCTCGTTTGTATCATTTGTGTAATTTTTTTGTCGCTTTGGAACATTTTTGTTTCATTTTTTGTCTCTTCTTTTGTCATTTTGTTTCTCGCTTTTGTCATTTCGCGTCTCATTTTTGTAATATTTTGTCTTGTTTGTCTGACTTGTCATTTTGATCATAACATAAAATACTATATAGATACCTTTGACTGAATGTTTTGTGCCTTTGTAGACACTCTGTGACCTGTCAGTTGTAATGTGTAAATGATAAACTGAGGCATAATGTTGTTAAAATTCTATTTATTTTTCTTAAGAAATTTCAGGTTGTTCGTGATGTTTTATAAAAAAGATAATTCCTGAAATTTGAACATTTTCTGATTGTACCTTTTTTGCACTAAAACAAGGGGGGGTATTTATAGGTTATTTATGCTATGATTTTACCCACTTCAGATTAAACTGGGCTGCATGTGGTGCCCTGAACTAAAATGAGTTTGACACCCCTGTTTTAGACTACCCCAAACAAGAGGGAGGTATACAGTATGTTCCAATTAACAAGCGCAGTAGTACTTCACCGGATCCTTATTTCCACGACCAGAACTTAACATTTTTCAATTTTATCAATTCAGGCTGATTTGCAGGATTGTTCTGATTTTGCTGGAGGAGAAAATGCAGCTGTACATTTCTACATCCCCTGTATCTCTGCTGTCTTTGTGAGCCCAGCGCTCATATCAAATTGAGACAGATGAATCAATGGATTCACACCATCAATCCTCAAACACCCATGTCTTATGACTTTTCTCCTGCGTGATTCCGTTCCCGTCGACGGAACGCAGGCTACATTAAAGCCGAGGGTCGCGGTTATTAATTAGTCCTCCCAGTTTAGTTGAAAGCCCGGCGAAACGGGGGGAGGAGCAGCCACACGGGGAGCGACGCTGGAGCACACGGATAGGAACAAAGGCCTGCCACGTAGGTTCATACCTCCCACCGCTACAGACCCGCATACTGTCGTGGCTCTGCAGACGGAGGTTAGGACCACCTAGGTAGATTTCCCTCGGGGGCTATTATCGCCCGGAAGATAAAATGATTCTCAGAGAGAGGGGAGCTTCCACACACAGATGCACAGGGTCTGATACAGAGAATGCTGTCGAAAATAACGCTGCAAGACTGGCGCTTTTATTTTTTTTGCTCTCTTTCTTCTTTTTCAAATGTAACTGTCAGTCCCGTCTCGTGTCGAAGAACACAAGGTCTGATTGATCATTATTTTTTGGGCAAATGTCAAGAAAATTTTTCTGTCAGATACGCTTTTTGTTGTGTCAAAAGAGCGCGCGGTTTAAAGCCATGTGAAAAGGACACTACAAGACTGATCGCACAAAGAGAGAAGGAAATGATTCATATAAATTGGATGAAACATACCGCTGGGTGAATAGGATGAAAGCTGGGTCGAAAGATTTATTTATTTTTTTATATGTGTCTGTTTATGGACCAAAGAAGTGAAAACAGGCAGAGACCATAAGCAGGAGAAGAAAATAAAGCAAACATCACCACTATTACTGTGGGGTTTTAAAGCTGGCCAGGCTGAACTAGATAGATATTTGAGTCGACAGTTCAATATTGATAAAGTGACTTTAGTCAGTAATCAGTTTAAGAAAATAGCTGTTTGTATGCATGGTTAATACACTGCCTGTCCAAAATTTAAAAAAAGTTGCCCCTTGGATTTAACTAAGCAAATAGGTAAGAGCCTTCCATTAGATAATTACTGCAGTGATGAATATGTTTCAGCTGCAACAACTTATTTAACTCTAGCTGATGCAGTGAGGAGCTTCTCATTTCTTAAAAAAAACATGTCAGAGGACATATCCTGTGATCATGGAAAGGATGTTAATCTGTGTCAGAAGGGTCAAATTATTGGCCTGTATCAAGCAAAGAAAACAACTAAGGAGATTTCTGAAACTACTAAAACCAGGTTAAGAAATGTCCAACACATTATTAAAACCTGAAGGATAGTGGTGAACCATCATTTTTGAGGAAGAAGAAGAAGAGAGGTGGATGAAGTGATGCACTCATCATGTCTAGTTTCTACCAGCCTGTGGGGGTTTAGGGTTATGATCTGGGGTTGGTCAGGTTCAGCAACATTATGTTCCCAAAGAATGAGGTCAGCTGACTACCTGAATATACTGAATGACCAGGTCTTTCCATCAATGGAGTTTTTCTTCTCTGATGACATGGACATGTTCCAAGATGATGATGCCAGGATTCATGAGGCTCATATTGTGAATGAGTGGATCAGGGAGCATGAGACGTCATTTTCACACATGGATTGGCCTCCACAGAGTCCAGACCTCAGCCCCATTGAGAATCTTTGAGATGTTCTGGAGAAGACTTTGTCTGACTCTCCCATCATCAATATAAGATCTTAGTAAAAAATTAATCTGGACAGAAATAAATGCTGTGACATTGCAGAAGCTTATCGAAATGATTCCACGGTGAATATGTGTCGTTCTCAGAGCTAAAAGCGGTCCAATGAAACAGTGCAATGTTTTTTTTGGACAGGCAGTGTAGTATGTAGAATGTCTGATGTCAGCATTGTGATAAAGACAAAGTTACAATGGTTTGTAAAGAATTGACAAATTATTTTCTAACAGTGTCTTTCATATCATGTCTGCATGTGAAACTGATGGTAAATTTCAATACAAAACTATCGTTCAAAAGTTTGAGGTCGCTTAGAAATGTCCTTATTTTTAAATAAAAGCAGTTTTTTCAGTGAAGCTAACATTAAATGAATCATAAATACAGTCCAGACATTGTTAATGTGGTAAATGACTATTCTAGCTGGAAACAACTGATTTTTAATAGAATATCTCCATAGAGGTACAGAGGAACATTTCCAGCAACCATCACTCCTGTGTTCTAATGCTACATTGTGTTAGCTAATGGTGTTGAAAGGCTAATTGATGATTAAAAAACCCTTGTGCAATTATGTTAGCACATGAATAAAAGTGTGAATTTTCATGGAAAACATGAAATTGTCTGGGTGACCCCAAACTTTTGAATGGTAGCGTATCTGTCTGAAGTCTTTACACTCTCCAAATACTGAAAACAGACAAAAATCTGGGTCTGCTAATTTGTTACATCGACTCTGAAAATGATTTTACCTTCAATAAAGTAACCAAGAAAAGGCGGCTACACAGAAAATGTAGTGGTTAAACTGTAATCTTTATTACTGGGTGAAGTAAAGGTGACAGAAATGCAGGACATTAGGGCTTACACATCCTAAAAGTGATGGTGGATTGTGGAGTTTGGTGTAGAACTGTTGATGCTAAGCATTACTACTCCAAACACTATCTTCTAAACACCACACACTTGTGTTGATCGACTCGCCCACTTCTCTAAGCATGTCCATTTACCACGTCCACTGCTGACTGCTGGGACGAATGAAACTTAAACAAAGTTCAGTCCAGAAGACTTCATCATGCTCGCGCTATTTATTTACAGCCACTCTCTCTCTCCTCCCTCTATTAACTCATCACATCAGCTGATTGACGCCATTTTTTCCTCCATTAAACCAATCAGATTCTGCCACAACCTCTGTCTCCGAGCTGGTAATTTTCGCTGATGTCAGATTTTAAAAACGTTCCTTTCTCTGCTGCTGTCAGATGTCATTTCAGTTTCAGATCGACATGACCCTCCTTCACCCACATTCGCCTGCGGTTTTCGTCACAACCGGCATTTACGGGTCTTTCTGCTGCTCATCAGCGGTCAAATCAATCAAATCAATTTGGATCTTCACTTTGATTACCCCTTTAAAATGATGATGTCACCACGGGGTCACATGTTTCTTCAGCCTTTCCTTACAGAGCACACTATGATGAGTAAATCATTTAAATACTGTTTAGGACTTTCTCTCATTTGATTGAAATATCTGTTTCAACCTCCAAACCTAAAAAATTCACCATGTCCATGACTGACAGCCACTGAGAGGTGATGATTTGACACAAGAGTTGGAGAGTTTGAGGTTTGTCACACAGCGTTTTATAGACGAGGCAGCGACTCAAGCAGAAAAAAACAAAAACAGGACAGATTGTTTATGACTTTATCAATTCCATCAAGCCATCCATTAAAGCATATAGCCAGCATTGTGTATTCACTGTATTTTGCAATTAAACTGCAGATATAAACTCCTCTTTAAACATTTTGTTCATGGGTGTTTTATACTTTAACAATCAGGATGTTAAGACACTTGAATCTCCACTGCAAATTATTTCCTGCAACCCAAATATTACTTTTAAACAAATTCTAAAATAAAATTTGCATATAATTGTTCAACATTTACCGTCAAAGTCTGCTTCTTCTCGGTCCCATCCATTGCCAGCTCTAAATAAATTCATCAAAGTGTAGCCCTTAGCAGCCTATAGGCCTGTGTCACACAGCTCACCTGGAAGGGCTGTATGACTTAGAAATGTGTCAGTGTCGCTGTCAGTTTGTTTACTCACACATAAGCCTGTCTTAAAGTAGAAGCAACACAGGGATTGTTTATTCCTCTGTGGCTTGATGCCATTTTAAGTGAAATGTCAAACAGAGCCCAAGTGATTAATCAGTTTGTTGATTAGTCAATCAACAGAACATTATTCGGTAACAACTCTGGCAAGGAAACATGGCAGTTTTTGAACAAAAACAAAAGAGATCTGCTGGTTTGAGTTGCAAATTTTGACCCATATTTGAATTTTTCCAGGGTTTCATAATCTTTTATGATAGTATGATAGCTGGGATGTGGATCATTGGTCAGACAAAACGAGTAATTCAAGAGGACATCATTTGAAGACATCACTTTGGAGTCTGGAAATTTATAATGGACATTTTTCTTACTCTCAGAGAGAAAGACAGTTAGATTGAGAAATAAGAAAAGCCCTCAGAGAGTGCAGTACTCCACCAAGGCTGTTCATTCCCTCATAAGGCATTGTCAGAAATGCAGCATTTGTTTATTAGTTATTGATGATCAGAAATCACAGCAATGTGGCCATTTAATATAGATGTACCCACAAACAAAATGATCTTGCGCTGAGCACAAGCGTGTGTTATGCATGTGTACATTATATACGGATACAGAATTGTGTGACCAAATATGTAGCGGGTGGCGGGAATTGATGGGACTCAGAAACACCCCCACAATTTAATCAATTGTTCCTTGTATCATTTCCGTCGGATAAGTCCTGATAAGTTCGTAACGGTCAATTTGTAGTAGGATCACAATCATGTGATCGTCAGCAGGCAGCTGACGTAGTGTTCACTTGTTGTCATAGTTACAGTGGCGCCATGTCGCTATCTCCCAATGATACAGAAATCTTTAACAAATCCATGGATCCAGACTATAAGCCACATCACTGCCAAAATGTAATCATTTGGTCCTTGTGTCATTTCTGACCTTCCCTGAAAATGTCATCGAAATCTGCTAGTCCATTTTTGAGTAATGTTGCTGACAGACAGACAACCAACGCTGATTGTCAACTCAAGTATCTAGCTCCACAATAGTGTGACTCACTGAATGTAGACTGTAGGTAAAGTCCAGCTATTATCATGAATTTCATGCAACCTTCTCCAATCTTCCGCTATCTGCGGGTTACTGTTTTTAGAAAGCAACAACTAGAAAAGCACTCAGAGAGCACAGTACTCCACCAAGGCTGCTCAGTTGTTGTATGATTTCCGACGGATGAAATCTTTAAAAAATTTCGGTCGATTTGTAGCAAAAATTAATTGACAATTTGCCACTTTTTAACAAAAACACAAAAAAATTGCTGGTTTGAGTTTCTGTTTTTGACCCAAATATGAATTTTTGCGGGGTTTCATAGTCTTTATGATAGTTAATTGAATATTTTTGGGTTTGGGATCATTGGTCAGACAAAACGAATAATCTGAAGAAGTCATCTTGGGGTCTGGAAACCCATAATGGAGAGTTTTCTCCTATTTTCTGACTCTCTAGTAGTTAATTGAGCAAATATTCTGCATCTTAACAGAGCAACTTTTGGGCCAGGTAGTCAATGCTATACACCACCACGTCACTAGTTTATAGATAATAGATTATAAACAACATACTCCTTAAAATAAAGCTCCTGAAGAGTGACTTATTTACATTTGAAACAACCAAACAACACATTGTCACACATCATTTATTAACCTTAATTTACACCAGTAATGACAACCCTCAAAGACACTTGACTGTCAGAAAATATTTGACAACAACATGTCAGTTTTTAAACAAAAACACAGCAGATTTGCTTGTTTAAGTTTCAGATTTTTACCCAAGCATGAATATTTTCTAGGTTTCTTAATCTTCTATGGCAGTAAATTGAGTCTTTGGGTTTTGGATCATTGGTCAGACAAAACAAGTCATTTTGGGGATGTCAAATTATGGTCTGGGAAGTTCTGAGTTTCTTGTAAGCTTGTACATTTTTCACTCTGATGGTTAATTTAGCATTGTCTCTACATCTTAACAGATGGTGAGAATAATGGCAAATTGCAGCCCCACATTCTAGTAAGGCACATTTTATTATGAGCTTAAAAGTTGTAACTAATGTCAGTCATGATGGACTTTTAGGCCAGTTTTTGAAAACTTCATCTAACCACTGTGTGTGTGTGTGTGTGTGTGTGTGTGTGTGTGTGTGTGTGTGTGTGTGTCTGTGTGTGTGTGTGTGTGTGTGTGTGTGTGTGTGTATATATATATATATGTATGTATGTATGTATGTATGTATGTATGTATATATATATATATATATATATATATATATATATATATATATATATATATATATATATATATATATATATATATACATATTTACTTACCAATGATAAAGCCAATAGTCACAACTTAAAGGCTCTTTAATAACCTCTTTAACTGGCAACAACTCTAATATTAGAACATCTTCAAAACAAAGACTTTGGAATAAAATTTGTACATTTAAGTTTTTGTTTTTGACCCAAATATGAACTGGGTTATGAGTTTCTTGATCTTCTATGACCATAAATTTAATATATTTTGGTTTTGGATCATTGGTCAGACAAGCAAGTCATTTTGGAGATGTCATTTTAGGAACTTAAACATTTTTTTCTGACTCTGATGGATAATTGAGCAAATATTCTGCATGTGAAGTGAGAATATGAGAAAACTGATAAGTTGAAGAACCTGCATTCTAATAAGACACACTTTATCATGGACGTACAAGTTGTTTCCATTAATAACTTTTTTGGACCAGCTTGTGAAAACTCTACACCATCTGGCCACTAGATGTTCAAAACTATCAAGCAAATGATTTATTGAGCATTAATAAAGTGAATAGTGACACCTTACATGCCCTTTATCTACACAGAATATCTTAATGTAAAGTAAATATTCCAGTGAGTTTATGTTCCTGCTGTTTTATTGTAAATCAGGGGTGTCAAACATGCGGCCCACGGGCCAAAACCGGCCCTCCAGAGGGTCTAATCCAGCCACCTGGATGACTTTGTAAAGTGTAAAAATTATAAAGAAGACATTGACTTAACTTAGTTTCTAGACCATAACAAATTGTTTTGATCAAAGTAAAATACTGGATTGTTCACTGTTCTTTTGTCGTTTTGTCTCATTTTTATAATATTTTGTCTTGTTTTTGTAGTTTTTTTGTCTTTTTCTGTCTGACTTTTGTTGTTTGTCTCATGTTTTTGTCATTTTGTTTCTCATTTTTGTCGTTTCGTGTTTCCTTTTTGTCTCGCTTGTGTTTTTCGTCTTATTTCTGTCGTTTTATTTGTTGTTCTGTGTACTGTTTTTGGCATTTTGTGTCTTCTTTTGTCTCATTTGTGTCGCTTGCCCATTTTTTTTGCTGCGTTGTAACTTTTTTGTCTCATTTTTTTCTCTTAGTTGTTTTGTTTCATGTCGTTTGTCTCATTATTTGCCATTTTGTGTCTCATTTTTAGAATATTTTGCCTTGCTTTAATTGTTTTTTGTCTTTTTTCATCTGACTTTTGTCATTTTAAAGTAAAATACTATATCATTCAGTTCCAGATACCTGCGGCTAAATGTTTTGTGCCTTTGTAGATAAACAGTGATCTATAAGTTGTAATGTGTAAATGATAAACTGAGGGATAATGTTGTTGAAATTGAGCTTATTTTTCTTAAGAAACTTCAGGTTGTTCATGATGTTTTGTAAAAAGATAATTCCTTAAATGTGAACTTTCTTGCACTAAAACAAAGGAAAACATTTGGAGTTGTGGCTATTTATAGGTGTTCTGTGATTTTTCTGCTCACTTGAGATCAGAATGGGCTGAATGTGGCCCCTGAACTAAGATGAGTTTGGCACCTTTCTGTAAAGTTTGTAGTGTGGCTCATTTTTCTCATTTTAATAATTAATAGTTATACCAAGAGCTCAGTTGTAGAGGTGAATCTTTATTTCTAAACTACACACACTGGAGCTTAATATGGACTAAGTGCAGAGCTGGAAGGGGGATCTGGTCATGATTTCAACCCAGAGCTTGAGTGTCACACACATGGAGACTCGTGGGATGAATGTGGTGACGCGAGTCCGTGTTGTCAGTGGGAGCTGTGGGCTTGGGTGGCCAGCAGGCGGGATTTTCTAATGTGATGAATCCCGGAGGTCTCAGTAATTATGGCTGCTGTCGCTGGACGGAGAGAGAGAGTGAAAGAGGAGGGGAAACAAGCCGGCGGAGGCATTTTATCTTAATCACAGCTCAGCTCCATTCAAATTAATTTGACAACTTCCCCCCCCCCCCCCATCCTTATTAAAAGACGCGTCTGACAAATGACAACCCCCCTTCCCCTTCCTCTGTAAATGTCTCGTCATGAAATATTTCCTTTTATTTATTTATTTTTCTGTGTGTGCCAAAGAGGCCAACTGCGAGGGCGCAAGATATTTCCCGAAGATGTTTTTTTTTTTTTTCTCTCTCCCTCCTCTCCCTGTAGGGCGCCCTGAGCCATCCATCCCTCCCACCTCCCGAGTGTTTCTATAGTAATTTCCAGCCAATGATCAGTAGGTGTCCACATCCCTGCTTCCTCACCTCAGCACCAATCAGCCACACACAGCGACAGGAGACACGGACCGAGCGGAGACGCACAATACAGCCCCCGGATCAAGCGGAGAGGAAGCACCTCCACCAAAAACACCCTCTGCGATTTGAATTTTCACATTTTTAACCCCCTCCAGGTCTTGTTCTTCTCCCTCCCCCTGTTTTCGATCCTCTTTTGGCTTATTTGCGGTACTTTTTTCTCTCTAACGTGACAAGAAAGTCGATAAAAATGATCCTTTTGTTTTGAGCGCACACACTCAGTCGCCCCGCTCTCCTCCGGCTGCTTCTGTCTGCGCGTCTTCTCCGCGTCTTTGCCATTATTTTTTATTTTTTTTTCTCAGCACCCCCCAACACGCATCGCCTCGCAGTAATGTGCCGTTACATGGTCGCAGGCTGGTAGCATCTTGGGAGCTCTTCTCAACGGGAACCTGGTAGGTGATGCTCCCTCTCTCTCTGTGTGTGTCCTTCCATGTTTTGGCGTCCACTTGCATGCGTCTTTCCCCCCCTCGCGTTGCAGCCCAAGTGATCCAAGCCAGAGTCAGATTAATTTGTCTTTTATTTATTATTTGCACTGTTGCACCTCTCCTTCCCCCTCTCTGGATTATCTATGCATGACCTTTGATCTGAATGTCTGCCACAGAGCTGTAATTAATGGCATCGTTGTGCAGCAGCAGCGGCGGCACAATGGTTCGTCATCGGACGTGGCTTTTTTTTTTTTTTTTTTTACTTTTCTTTCTTCAGTCTCCTTCTCTCCACCTCTCTCCCTCTCTCCCTCTCTCTCTCTCCCTCTCTCTCTCTCTCTCTCTCTTTCTCCTCTCCCTTCCTCTCCCTCTCCCAAGTATTGAACATTTCTGTCTCTCTAAACTTTGTTTACAGGCTGCAAAATCAATGTCCGTGACTTGATTGCCTTTGGGCTGCGTATTTCGCTCCAGGGGTGAATTGATTAAGTAATAATGACCCTGAGGAGGGCTGATCATTAAGCCAAGGAGGTTTTGTTTACGGGTGGCTGCTGCTTGTTTTGGATGCCACATCGACATTGAACCTCCGGATCTCAGAAGGGGATGGTTGGATTTAGGACTCTTGGTTTCACATGTGCCATCAAAATCTAAATTTAAAAGAAATTATGCCACAAAGTGCACTGAGACTTCAAGACTTTTTGCAAAAATTTGATTTCAGCCATCGAGAGTGGATTATCTGGATAATTTGGTGTGTTTTTTTTTTAATTGTTAGAAAGGCAAATATTTGCCAGCTTAAGAAGGCGATGCACTTCAGCAAGACTTAAATACTGCCACCCAGTACGATCTCGCTCCATTTCCATGTGTGCATATTTATAATTCATTCTTTTCAAGACAGCTGCTGGGTAGCACCATGGAAGTGATTTGAAATGCTTTAGTGTTCCAGCAATGGATCAGCTTTGGCAATTAAGAGAGAAAGCCCAGAAAAAGGTAATGGAAGTAGGGGGAGATGTGTCTAATGGGCTTTTATCTGTGGAAACCAAATCCAGACAGACTGGTGGAGGGAGAGAGAGGAAATGGAGCACCCCCACCTCCACCACCACCCTCCAACACACACACACACCTACACCTACACACACACATGGACACACACACACACACACACACACACGGCCCCATCCTGAGGCAGCTGACACTGTAGTTGGTCTGGTCCATGATCTGGTTGTAAATTCACCAGCGGCTGTCACTGAGTAAATGTAATAGAGCCGGCCATGAAGGAATACCTGCTGCTCCTAAGAGGCCGGACAGAGGCTTGTTTACACGGACGAGCTGCTTCCATTATTAGTAACCTAACAGAGAAAATCAAGAAATTAGAAAAGATTAAACTATGTTCCTCAGCAGGTTATTTTTAAAGATGTATATCGCAGGCCTGAGGTAAACATTTGTGTTTTTGAAGCTAATCTGACTGCTGGTGAGGCTCCTGTCTAACTTTTTTTTTAAAGCAATATTTTGGATTGAATATCACATCTTTTTGTTCTGATGAAATGCACCCATGTGTATTTTTTTTCATTCTGTGCAGAAGCTGATTGGATTTTCATGAAAATATGTAAGAATACCCTGACAAGACGTGAAAAAAAATCTTAAAATTGTGGCATTTTTTGAAGCATGCTAATTCTGCTCCCCATTATAATAATGACATGCTGGTCTGTCACAGCTATCACGTTGTTGTCGCCAGATGAAGATCAGTCCTGACTATTTGTGATAGATCCATTATGAAACGTCAGCGCGTAAACAATGTGCCAGAGTATTCTTCAAATGTTCAGCTGTTGTGTCCAGAGAAAAGTTGAAGCATAGAAATGAAAAGTGATTAGAGTGAAAAAAAAATGCCTCTTTTATGTTTAACTGTTGTTTTTTCTTATTTTTTGTTTTTTTTTCTTTTGCTTTTAGCACTGGAGAAGATAAACCAGGATGGTAACACATTGTTGGTAACCAGCTTCAGTTTGACAAAGGCCGCTGTAACCTCACTCTCTCCTCCTAAACGCTGACAACCGCTCCTCAGCCATGTCTAACATAAACAATGCGCTTTGCATTGAAAACGGACAGAATGCAGATGTGTCGCTCTTACAAAAGGATAATCTTCAGGATGGTGGATTAAGCCAGCTTTTGGATTATAACGCAGAAATGGAAAGGTACAGGTCTTTTGCAAACTTTTATAAAACCAATGGGGCATTTCCACAGACTGCAAAGATTGCCCGTATCACGACGCCCATTTTTCCCAGTGCTAGAATTGGTATGTCCCCTTGGAACTGTGATAACGCCATGCTCTGGGGAAGGAAATCAGCGGCAATAAACCCTAATAGGACCAGCATGCATAGAAATGATTCCCAGAGGCCGGGGAAGCCTGGCGTGCCGCCAGAGACGCTGCAAATGGCAAATAATAATTTCCTCTCTACCTTATCCCCCGAACACTGCAGACCTTTAGCAGGAGAATGCATGAACAAGCTGAAATGCGGCGCTGCTGAAGCAGAGATAATGAATCTCCCAGAACGCGTTGGAACTTTTTCCGCTATTCCGGCTTTAGGGGGCATCTCATTACCTCCCGGGGTCATCGTCATGACAGCCCTTCACTCCCCCGCAGCCTCAGCAGCCGTTACAGACAGTGCGTTTCAAATTGCCAATCTGGCAGACTGCCCACAGAATAATTCCTCAGCATCCAGTGGAAACCCAGCGAAGAAGAAAAGGAAAAGGTGTGGGGTCTGTGCACCCTGCAGGCGGCTAATCAACTGTGGTGTCTGCAGCAGTTGTCGGAACCGCAAAACGGGCCACCAGATCTGCAAATTTAGGAAATGCGAGGAGCTGAAGAAGAAGCCAGGCTCATCGCTGGAGGTGAGCACCAGGGCTCTGCTTCCCCTTCTTTTATTATTATCCCCTTGCACTCTAAAGCATTAACCTTTTTATCCAGTCACGTTCTAAGCCCTTGAAAATTGTTTCCATGCCCACCCATGCCTGAACATCCCCCCGGTTTCTCAAATCTGCCTACCCGCCTAGCCTAATTGGCAGTAATTAGGGGTGTTTGTGCGGAGCGCAAGCTGAGCTTGGCTCAGACACCCCTAATTGCTGCCAGTCAGGCTGGGGCTGGAACGCATCCGAACAACCCCGAGCTTGGCTCAGCTCCAAGCAGGGCTGGGAAATGGTTTTCAGCAGAGAGCCATCTCTCTCTGCACCCGGTCATTTTAACCAATTATGGAAACCGTCTCTGGATGGGGAGAATCAATATCCCACAAAGCCTCAGCCTCCGACCACCAAGAGATGGCGAGAGTGATGGCAGAGCTGCTGATGGCGTTTCTCAAAACATCCCCCAAGTTTAGTGTGGGGAGGGGAGCCAAGCACCCAGACTGATCCCTTCCCACTCATCCTGTATGAATTGATTGTGCATATACAGTAGGGCGACGACGATGTTAATTTATACTATATTTGTGTCACTATGGGCAATTATGCCTCAATCTGGGCCACGATGCACATCAAGAAAGGCAAAAAAAAAAGTCTGTGCTAGTTAGAAGATAGAAAAACATAGTAAACACTGGCTTTACTGACAAGTAGCAAAAGGCTTCATTAGGACACAATCAGAGGCCAGAATGGTTTTTAAAGGTTCATGTTAATTGAATATTTACTGGCTGGCATTTGTTTGTCAGAGCTGATTCTGAATGTTAAATGGCAAATATGGTTCTCTTTACCCTGACTTTTTGAACGTGCTCACTGAACACGGTCCTGTATAGACGAGTTTCCAGCAAATGCAAGATGAGGGCCAGATACGTTGGTCATTAATTAAGTCATTACAAAAGAAGGAAACTGAGGTTGAATATAAGATATCTACTTATGGAAAAACACCATGTGTGGATTCTTTTGTTAGCTATGAATTTAATGTATCAGCTTTTCAGATTCTTATTTGCATCCACCTTAATTTTTGTGTTCATTTCTACAGATGAAAGCTCAGTAAGGTGTTCATTTCTTATGTTCTATGATGTAATGTTGCCTTTTCCTAAATATTTAGTGTTTGAGAAGGTTTCGTGACATAACATGTAATGTTGTCATTTCATTCTTACATTTTTTGTCCCTTCTGCTCGACAATCTAATGATACATGGAGGTTTTCTACTAAATCAGTCCTGGGCTTTCATACCTTATATCCCTGATTTAACTTTTCATGATTTAGTCAGGAACACCGAAAGCTTTGCCACAGATTGTTTTTGCTCAGTTTAGCTCCTGAAACCGAGCGGTTGGTCAGCCATTACAGAAAAAAGGAAGTATTATTTAATTACTAAGATAGATGCCCATTTAAAAATGGATAAAATTGTTAGAATGAATTGTTTATATGGGGTTGGCAGTTCCATCCCTGCCCCCTCCTCACGTGAAAGTTTTCTTGGGCAAGACACTGAACCCCAGCTTGCTTCTTTTGGCATGTAGGCACCTTGCATGGCAGCTGTCAGCCTTGCTGTGTGAATGTGTGAATGGGAAACATTGTAAAGTGCTTTGAGTACCTAAGGTAGAAAGGTGCTGTTTAAGTGCAGACCATTTATGTATACCGTGAAAATGTCTACAGATTTGACTTTTTGTCCATAATTGAGTCTAAAATGTCTACCTGTCTCAAAGGAAACAGACAAATCCTTCGACACGAAGAAATAATTAGGAGCAGTTTGGAGTAGACGTCCACTTTAAAAAAAAAAAGATTTTCACAACATGTCCTTGAAAATTCTGAATGTATGAACCAAGATTTGCTGTCCAAATGAGTTGAAATCTTCACAAAAGCTCATTTGTCTTATAACAAAATTATGCTATGAACTGAAATTTCAAACAGCCTAATAGGCATGAGGCTTGAAATATATTAATTTGTAATGTTTTTAAATATTTAGAAACAAAATGTCATGACAGTCAGCTGTAGCTTACACTGAGTGTTGCACCAGGCTGGGACTGTGTGTTTGAAATGTGGAAAAACTCTGAGGTTAAGGGTTTAGGAGTTTAATTAAATGAATCACTGAGTGGGGTTATTACCGTGCCAAGGAACTGCGGAGTTATGTGACAATTGGCGTATGTTTGTCTGTCTGTTTGCCTTTCTGTTGGCAACGTTACTCAAAAGTGGGCTAGCAGATTTTGATGAAATTGTCAGGAATGGTCAGAGAAATGACACAAAGACCAGCCGATTAGATTTTGGCAACGTTGTGCCTTATAGTCTGGATCCACGGATTTGTTAAAGATTTCTGTAACATTGTGAGATAGCGGCACGGCGTCACTGTAACTATGACAACAAGTGAACACTACATCAGCTGCCTGCTGATGATCACATGACTGTGACCCTACTACAAATCCACCATTGCAGACTTATCAGGACTTATCCGTCCGAAATGATACAAGGAACAATTCATTACATTGTGGGAGTGTTTCTGAGTCCCATCAATTTCCTGCCGCCCGCTACATATTTAGGTCACATGATTCAGTATCCGTACATAACGTACACATGCATAACACACGCCTGTACTCAGCGCAAACTCCTTTTGTTTGTGGGTACATCTATATTAAATGGCCACATTCAGTAACTAATAAATAAACAAATGCTGCATTCCTAAAATAAAAACAATGCTGCATTTCTGACAATGGCATATGTGGGAATGAACTGCGAAGTACTGCGCTCTCTGGGTGCTTTTCCAGTTGGTTATGGATTGGATGTAGTTGCAGCAAAGGTGTCAGTCGGAAGCTAATTTAATGTTGACTCACTATTACATGCACTAACAGGTGTCTCAAACAGGTGTCCTGCAGGAAGCTGGACTCACATTGGTAATCTGTGGGTAGACTCATTTTTGGAAAACATCCATTTGCAAAGAAGGTTAGAATTACCAAGGGTGTGAAGCCCCCCAAACAAATCCACACTCGCTTGTAAAAGCTCCTTCACTGACTTCTGTAATTCATAGTGTGGACTTTTCCAGCAGTAATTGTTATTTTTGACTCCGCATCCGTAATTACAGGTGCACCTTCTGCTGCGGAAATGGGTTTGAGTTTAGAGGCATCTTAGAGGTGAGAAGTTGTGCGCCGGCTTTGAGAAGTTTTTATGTGAGAAAAGTTCTCTTTACAGCTCACTGAACGGTCGCTCAAAGTTCATCAGATCAGATCGAGAAGCGTGAGGAATGGGTTGCTGCTGTATATTTAGAAAGAGAATTTACGGCATCCGTGCAAATTCACACGTAACACGTATGCTCACTGTGTCTCTCACCTGTTCTCACACAAACACACAGTGTCACTACATAGTCACAAACAAACGCACACGCCAAACACGAGCCAAGTCTACCTTTTGCCTTGGAAGAGATGATAAGCCACTGGCAGCCAGTTAGATTTGGCTGTCAGTGTTTTCCACATGGGAATCACCCTGAACTAATTATATCTTAAGCAGCGGTGGAAAATGCAAATCAGAATTTTACTCACACCCCTGAAATCGGAGAGCCAATTTAATCTAATACCCCCTTTAATTTAGCGCGCTAATGCAAGGCCCTAGAGAATTGCCCTGTGTCACTGCTGTGCTGTTCTGCAGCAGATTTTTCTCTCTCTCTCTCTCTCTGCTCTGTCTCTGTGCTGCTCTCAGGCTCCAGGATGGATTAGTCTGGCAGAGGAATCTCATCTAACCTAACATTTCCTGAGCAGTTACCTTTGCATAGCTTGAGCTCAGATGGCTCAAAGGTCCTTCATTAACTTTCAAATGCAATACTGCATGTATGTGGGCAAGCTGTGGCTTCTCCTCCGTTTACCTCACCTGTTTACCTCACATTAACTCTTATTCCTGCAAAGACGCTCATGCAGAGGGCTTTAGCTTTGTTTTAGATACAAGACGCTCAGCTCCCCGTGTGGCTCTACAGATAAAAAAACACAAATAAATACTATGAGGGTATTCATATCACATGTATAGTATTTACTGACCCAATTATCATGGATTTTGGACTTGCTGTGAACGTGATTTCCCCAAACTTCCTTCTCAGAGTAGTAAAAAATGCTAACAAAATGAAGATTATCTTAGTGTAAAAGAAATACTATGGATTTTTTTTGTTTTGTTTCCATGTTGTTGTCTCTTCTGGGTTATCTTAGAATCCAAAGGGGCGGTTGACCCTCTGCTTGGTGAGTGTACAAAATCCAACAAGTGACTAATCAGTAGTATATTATTCTAATTTATGCAGATATTATTTCATTTGTGCTATTTGTGTTTAATGCAAATGTAGATGTGTGAACTGTGTACATCTCTGAACTGGCAATGCTTCCCACTTTCTAGATTGTTATTGAAGTGATCACTAGGGCTCAAATATATTTTTGGAGGAGACAAGGAAATCTTAAAAGGGAGTATTATTGTAAACACTTAATGTACTTCAGCTTACAAATAACCAATCATGTAGGGAGATACTATGCAACGGAACAACATTTTACATGCTATGTTACCCTGGGTGTTTCCTGATGTACTCTACCATTTAAAAGTTGGGGTCACTTAGAAATGTCCTTATTTTTGAAAGAAAAACATTTTCTTTTCAATGAAGATAACATAAAAAGAGTCAGAATTGCAGTCTATACATTGTTAATGTGGTAAATGACTATTCTAGCTGGAAACGGCTGATTTTTAATGGAATATCTCCATAGAGGTACAGAGGAACATTTCCAGCAACCATCACTCCTGTGTTGTAATGCTACATTGTGTTAGCTAATGGTGTTGAAAGGCTAAATGATGATTAGAAAACCCTTGTGCAACTATGTTAGCACATGAATAAAAGTGTGAGTTTTCATGGAAAACATGAAATTGTCTGGGTGACCCCCATTTTTTGAACAGTAGTGTAAATACGGCTTGTTAAAGACTGAAGCCATTGTCAGGTACTGCACGTGATAGTTACCAAAACAAAGACATCCCGATGTAATTTTTCTTGCTCTCATATTCAGAATTGGACTGGGGCTCCAACATTTATGTAAAGACTTGAAAAGCTGCCATTTCCAATGTAGATGCTCACAAACAGAGGCTTCCACAAATGCAGCCAATCAGGAGACAGTGGGCTTTTAGGGAGGGCAGCAATAAAGAGCCTCTAACTAATATTGCCTTTTTTCAAGCAGATGCTAAACAGAGGGGCTGCATAACTGGCCGTTTCCAGCAGATAAGACTGATAAATTGGGATTTTACCGCTGGCAAATTTAATTTAATTTAATTTAATTTTCAGTGCTATTTGTTTGTTTGTTTGGCTGTCTGTCTGTCAGCAAGATTATGCATAAAACTGCCTGGCAGAATTTCATGAAACTTTGTAGAAAGGTGGAGCAGGGGAAAAGGAAGAACCCATTAAATTCTGGTATGGATCTGGATCACTTTCTTTAAAACTGTGAGCGAGGGCATTGGCCTTGATGGAGGTCTTGGCTGTGAATCAAGGATAGGTATTTTAGCTGAGTCCCAGAATAAAAAATAGAAGACTGGAATTGAGCATAGTGTTGCCACAGTGAGTAGGATTTCAAAACATGACCAAGACCGAAACAAGTAAAACCGCATTACTTAAAATATTAGAAATACCTAATCAGCTAATAGTATGAATATAGTAAGATTTTTCAGTCAAGTATTTGATGAAAATATAAGTTAGTGTCTTGTTTTCACTGTCCTGTGCTGTCAAGACATTTCATTTAATTCATACAAGAAAAATTTTGAATTCTCTAAGAGAAGCGCTGACCAGTCTGAATGGTTCCTTCAAGACATTCTGGCTAAGCTACATATTCCATTTTTAAATTTTGCATAATTGGTTGAACTGCGCATGTATTATTTATGGTTTTTTTTCAAGGTTTTGCTTGTGAATGACTCAATACTAAAGACACTGAATTAGCAATCTAAAGCCTAGAGACAGACGACATCTGTAATTATACTATTTGACAGAAACATAGCATCCTCATGTATTCAAGTGTTCATTTATTGAGTGTATTGACAAGGACAGTTTTACTTAAACAACACTTCTGACATCCTACGACACTGCAAAGACAAAGCAAAATACTTGAAATACAAAACAATACTGAGAGGCTCCTTTTTGAATAGCAGCTTAGTAACACTGCATATGAAAGCAGGAAAAAGAACAAAACAAAATCCGGTTGAAAAGGTTCCTCTTTCAGTTAACAAATGTCCAAGACCAGCATCAAGTCTTGTGCAGGAAAACAGCTTCCTGATGCTGGAAGATGTTCTCTCTCTCCCTCTTTCTCTCTCTCTCTGTTCTTTGTGCAGTGTTGATATGACTACATGAAATGGGTTAGATGAAAAGGTGGCATGGCTGCCTAGAAACCTTTGCTATTGTGATAAAAGACAAGGCCCAAAATGGTAGGAAGCAGGACCTTGAGGAAAATAGCTCGGATTCAACCCCTTAATGAGAGTGCGGGAGCCAAATAAGCAACGGCAGCCAGGTCTAATTTGTTTTAGGTGTGCTCAGAATAGATAAGGACAAATCTGTGGCCTTCACCCCCTCCCCCCAACCTTTGCCTCCCTGGAGATAACACTGAGTGCTCCCAGTCAATCTCCATGGGCATAGCAGAGGGGGTGAAGCCAAAAAAAAAAAAAAAAAAAAGCCGAGAAGAAAAAGCCTGAGGGACGTACGGCCTTTAGATCTGCAGATCTCTAACTTACCGGATTTATTCAAGCTTTAAAACTGCAGATTAATTTGGTCGCATAGGTTTGAGGGAGTGTGAAAAAAAAAGAGGAAGAAAGAAAAATGAGGCCGCACGCTGCTGCGCATCTCAACCTAAAGGGCAACAGTAAGCTCCTGTCAAGACAATGGGATTTTGCCATCTGAACCACAATGCAGACCGCTTAATTATACACATCTTCCCTGCGAGCTACCCTCGGCTACTTAAGAGCACGGGCCCCCTTAGTCATTGTCATGCCCTTTTTCCCCTAGATTGGTTGTGCCATGTGGATTTTCTGTCAGCTTCCATTTGCACTGAGTAGCCGTCCTCCTTGGGCTTTTGCTGTCGTCGCGACGGCACGACTGCTCGGCGCTGTTAAAGAATTCATCGTTTTTTTTTGCCACCGCCACCAATTAAGGCCAAAGCTTAATTGGAGGCGTCCGGACGATGCCCTTACATTACGTGGTCTGTCGCCTCCTCTGCCCCTGTTTGATTTAACATCCCTGGTTCAGTGGTAAGAGAGAACTCATTGTCATTGTCTTTATTACAGTGTGAGGAGAGAGAGAGAGGGAGGGAGGAAGGGGAGGGATGGGGGTAGAAAGCAGCCTGGTGGAGGGTGGACAGCGTGAAAGAGCAGGTGCGGGAGGACGTTAATGTGTGGCACTTTAAATTTTAAACAGATGAGAATAAATTATTGATGCTGACTCTGGCTGAGAAGTTAAAAGGTATCTCGTCATTACTGGGAGCTTGTATGAAAAAGTGTGAGAGAAAAGTCTCCAGTAATTGCATCAGGGGATCGCATCGAGCGCAGAGTATCGTACAAGGTGTTACTGCGATGCTGGGTTCTTGACTTATTTTGGTTTTTTGGCTGTAATATAAGACTTACATGCTGCTAGCACTATTTACAGACACTCTACATTAAAGAATTATTACTCTAATGTTAAGCACAAATAAGTGAAGTAAGATGAACAAAGCTGTTCTTGAGAAAGTTGGTTCTAGAAATTTGAAAACGAGTTTTTATCAAATGCTTCCAACAAGCATATTGCTACTTTTGTATGGTTTATTATTATTAAATTGTCTGGGAAAATGTAGTGAACTACACAGGGAAAATATTATTTCTGGATGGTAATGAGAAAGCTCATTGGCTACTTGCTACTACAATAAAAATACTTCACAAATTAAACACCAACTGAAATAATATAGCTAGTGTTACACTAATTTAATACACTTGTGTAACAGTTTTTACTGCTATTTTTATTTTAATTTTTTTATAGAATTCTTGCAAAAGATTATGGAAGTTTCCTAACACCAGGCATTAAAACGATGGAAGCAAGTGCTCTCAGTTCAACAGTATTAAGACTTTTAGAGCTTGTAAAAACAAAAAGCGCATCACATTTGAGCCATAAACAAAGACTTTCAATATCAAAAAACTGTGTACTTGCACAATCTGAAGGATTGTGTAGGTACAATAGTTTTGGTAAAGCCATGTCTGCATAGAAAGCACAGTTTGCGCATCATGTTAGCGGAGCAACAGCTCTAATGTTCTGTCTGCATCTACACAGGATGCATTCAGGTGCATTACTGAGCTGTAGGTCACCTGCAGTTTGGAATAACACGTCATCGTAGTTATCCGCAGTGTGTGGATCACACTAGGGTTTTTTCACCTTTTTTCACATTTATGAAGCTCATGATTTACCTTTCACATACTTTGTTGCAATAAATAAAATTCTATTAACAAGCACAAGACAACAGATGAAACAGCAGAGAGTTGGATTGGTTCTAACTCTCTCTTCTGTTTGTTTAATGCAGTTGTCATCATATTTCAGTTAAAGACAGTAAAATTTATATAACCTTTATTAAAGTGAATTGTAGCCGAGCATGAATACCAGATCTGGAACAGCCTAAATTTACACAATGATCCACCATGATGAAGATAGAACAATAGAAATGCTTGGCAAAAGCAGCATGGTCAATATTTTAGAAACACCTCCCAAAATTTCACAATTCATGTTTTTGTTTTTTTTTTGTTTTTTTTAAGAAAGTTATTGTATTATTAAGAGGTGCCAAGAGCCCCTTGGCGAGCCTGTTGTTCGCATGCTGGTTATACATACACTACCAGTCAAAAGTTTGCGGTCACCCAGACAATTTCATGTTTTCCATGAAAAGTCACACTTTTATTCATGTGCTAACATAACTGCACAAGGTTTTCTAATCATCAATTAGCCTTTCAACACCATTAGCTAACACAATGTAGCATTAGAACACAGGAGTGATGGTTGCTGGAAATGTTCCTCTGTACCCCTATGTTGATATTCCATTAAAAATTTCCAGCTAGAATAGTCATTTACCACATTAACAATGTCTAGACTGTATTTCTGATTAAATTAATGTTATCTTCATTGAAAAAATGCTTTTCTTTCAAAAATAAGGACATTTCTAAGTGACCCCAAACTTTTAAATGTTTGTGTAGCATCATCTCACATCAGCCAGACCTTTCTACAGAGCACTGACGCAGTACTATATAGAATGGTCTGACTACACTTCATCGTGTTGGGTGGGGCTAAGAACAAAATGCAGCAACAATATTAACTCAAAATAGTGGAATCATTCAATGGGAACAGCCGTGGGCTGATTTATTGTACAATCCAAATCTTCAGCAAAACTTGAAAATTATCAGTGTGATAGGTCACTAGCCCAGAGGTGGTTGTTGTGTAAAAACATGCTCAAGATTGTGTTTACGCCTTACAGCATAGCCTGTTATTGGGCTAAATGGAATTAAATTGGACAATACTGGTCTAGTAAGACATGTACGAGATGGACAATTGGAAAATGCAGCTGAAATACTTTCTGTGTAGAAGTTTAAAGTCTTTAGTATGAGAGGCGGTGGGCTTTGAGACAGGCAGGCTAAAGTAAATGTGTAGTTGTCACAACAGCACAATGCTGAAGTAAACAAGCAGGATTGAAGAATTTGGTGTGGGAACAGCGTTCAGTTTTCATAATGCTCCAACTTCATTCATAGCATAAATAGCCTCGATGAAAGTTTCCAGTCGCACAAGACTTTAGAGGGTTTAGAACTCTACCTTGAATGCATCCATGTATCTGGTTTCTGTCGCCAGCCACATACAGATCAGAAACAGTAAATCTACAAGTAGCACTTTTATATATCACATCTCTTGCCAACAAAACCATGATAATGAATGTTACTGTAGAGCATGATCATCTGTTTTGAACTAAAAACCTAGCAAAAAAAAGACAATGGTGCCTTTATTGAAACTTTCCATTAGACAAAGGAAAGGGGCAAAGTGACAGCTGCAAAATGTAGCAACTCTCAGAGCCCTAGGGACATTTCTTGTGGTGTGTTTAGTTCATTTGAGCATCATGTTGTCATACTGAAAGGCCAGGTTTTCTTCCATCCATCCATCCATCCATTCATTATCTATACACCGCTTAATCCTCATTAGGGTTGCGTGGGGAGCTGGAGTTTATCTCAGCTGACTTACGGTGAAGGCAGGGACACCCTGGACAGGTCACCAGTCTATCACAGGGCTACATATAGAGACAAACCATTCACACCTATGGACAGTTTAGAGAATTAACCTGTTTTTGGACTGTGGGAGGAAGCCGGAGTACCCGGAGAAAACCCATTCATGCACAGGGAGAACATGCAAACTCCATGCAGAAAGATCCCAAGAAGGCGGGGACACAAACTGGGGATCTTCTAGCTTCAAGGTGACAGTGCTGACCACTGATCCACTGTGCAGCCCCCATGTTTTCTTACAGTTACTAAAGCACTTCCCACATTTTTTTCATTTCTAACTAAGACAATGTTATCATAATTGACGACTACTTTAATTTATTATTAATGATATTGACAATAATTCATTAATTTATGGCGTCATCTTGAAGATCCTAGTTTCATACACCGTGATAGTGAATCAGCTGTTCCATTACACTGGGACTTTCTGCCAACATTTCATTTGGTTCTGTCCAATCACTAATTCATTGAGTTATCTCATCGTGTGCTACACTGTAATCCTGAACAAACTGTAAAGTGATATCTTACATATGCGATGGCAGAAAATTCTACTTTTCAGAAATAATTTGCAGTTATCCAGCCGTTCCTTCTTCTGATGATAATCCAGTGAACAATTTAAATACAAAACTAGATTCAGTTATTTGCTATTTTGCCCCCAATTAGGTACAAAACAGGAAAAAAAAAACAAGAAGACTGTCCAACAGTCAGACCCATTCAAAAGAACCTGTCACATTTAAATTAGTGAATGGCTTTTCCCCTTTTTATCCTTTGACATGGTTAAAGCATGCAGTCTCACCGCTTCCCTCGGATCATCTCAAACCTCTGAAATGGTTCTGATGTCAAAACCAAAAGACTCAGAGATGCAGCCTTTGTTAATTGCTGTTGTGACTGTGGTTGACTTAATGTGTGTTGTTGCCTAAAATGAAGACGTTGCCATCGCTCTGGCATCAAGCGTTTGTTGACTGTAGATCAGTGAATTTAGGATTGCAAGACAGATCTTGCAAGAACTTATAAGCGGACTATAGAGTTGTTTTTGTGTAAACTGCCAGACACTTGGCACAATAAAAAAATGGCTTTACTCACATTGACATGAATAAAATATCAGTAATCCAACTGCAAGCGTAAGGTATAGATATACGATACATATGTGTATATATATATATATATATATATATATATATATACACACACCCACACTACCGTTCAGAAGTTTGGGGTCACTTTGAAATGTCCGTATTTCTGAAAGAAAAGTTAGCAGTAAATTAATCAGAAATACAGTCTAGACATTGTTAATGTGGTAAATGATTATTCTAGCTGGAAATGGCTGATTTTTAATGGAATATCTACATAGAGGTACAGAGGAACATTTCCAGCAACCATCACTCCTGTGTTCTAATGCTACATTGTGTTAGCTAATGGTGTTGAAAGGCTAATTTATGATTAGAAAACTCTTGTGTAATTATGTTAGCACATGAATAAAAGTCTGAGTTTTCATGGAAACATGAAATTGTCTGAGTGAACCCACACTTTTGAATGGTAATGTATGTGCTTTTCTTTTTTTTAAGATTCGACAAAATCTTTTTTTGTTGTCTGTCTCATCTGGCCTTGGTGTGAAGTTCTCTACTTCCAGACATGGAAGTGCTAAAAGTGTTGTCCATTTTCGTTTTTTTTCTTCCTCTTTAAAGTCCATTTTTTAAAATTTGCGGATGTTTTCTATAGCTAACCATACTTCTCTAAAGTCTGTCCAGTGTCATTTTTACCCTCGAAGAAGCTGTTTTTCCATTTTTGTCACTGTCATATCAAAACAAACCTAGATCTGGAAATAAATAAGCAATCACAATATGACTTTTGGACTGCTTGAGTTAAACATTATGAAATGCATGATAATAATAAAGAATTCCTTGTTGGGTTAAGTCCTCATAGAGCTTGGACAACAAGAATCCATTTACATTTTCAAGCAATGTTGTCAGTGAATCCTGCAAGAAAACAAACCAAGTAAATGCCAAAAAGGTAAATTCGAGTCTCATTAATAGCCACAATTGAAATATTTTATATTTTTTTTGTATTTTAAAATGGTTTCTCTTGGGTAGCAAACTCATTTCTAAGGATGTCCGGAATGGATAAAAAGCTTTTACATAGGTAATGATGTAAAGCACAGAAAACATCAGAAAGGTGCTTTATCTATTCAGTATGTAAAAGTAAACAGTACATAAGAAAAATCTGTTTAACCAAATTCTTTTTACCTCATTGCTTTTGGGAAAATTGCAGTCAGACAGATACACTAAGGGCGTTTATATCTCTAAGTTAAAAGACAGCAAATGACAGATGGCTTTGTGCCATTCATCCCAAAAAAAAAACTGACGAGAAAGTGAATTTGTGAGTGACGACTTGTGATGGGAGAAATCGGTCAGCGTGGTTTAAGCATCTCGGCTTCTGCAAGTCAAATCCTCGCATGCTGCCACCTCCTCTATTGTGGCTCTGCTCTCAGATTATGAATATTTCATGGCGAGCATCTGACACCATGCCCAGAAAGATATTTCAAGTTTTTATTTTTTTCTGTCTCTGTCAGAAACCCTGGGGTTAGAGAGTGTCACAGAGGTGTGAAGTCAGTCTGTGGTCCCCAGGCGAAGGATGGGATTTATGATGCACCGGTTGATGACATCAGGTGGATATTTTCATTCCTGAGCTGAGGGATCCTTTGTCCTCCACCGCTGATAAACCATTGACTCGTTCACAGTTTGTTGTTGTTCCTTGACAGAACAGTGACGTTCTGTTGAGTCGAGAAATGATTTCAATCTGCTCAGAGTGCAAGCTGTATTTAGAGAAACTGTGACCAGTTTCCCCGTCTGATCAGTGTGGAGCCGGAATGACTAAGCAGGGGGGAGTCTGCTTGGATTAGTCCTGTTTTAAATGCTGCTTTTAGCACATTACATTGCCTACTAATGCTATCTCCCTTGTTTTTGTCTTTGTCAAGTTCCAGTTTAACTAAAGCCTACTTATGTAATTCCTCGTTTTAGGTTTCTTCAGGTGGAATATTAGTCTTATGACTCTTCATGAGATGACTTTAATCCTTGTTTCTTTTTTCTTTTTTATTCTTTGGGAGGTTTTCTCCACCAGCCTAGAGACCTGACCTCACACTGTTATTTTCCGTGTCTCAGCAAAATTAAATAAAATCATATTAGGACTTCATACACATGCAGCCTTGGATATTCTGACAGCGTATACTGTGTAAATGCATTAGTACAATGGTTTCCAATCTTTTTTGGCTTGTGACTCCTTAAGCTGGAATTATGCGAGCCTACGCGGAGAAGGGTGGGATGGAGATGGCTCAACTCCCAAATCTCAACACGCTTTATGCAGATGTGCACATCAAACGAGTTGATTGGTTGATTCAACTGCAGTGAGGAGGGAGGTTTGAAATGCAGAGGAAAACAGATGTAAATGGCCTATATACAATAATAATATGAAGAAACAGCCACGGGACTGTATCTCATTGTCCTGTACGTACATGTTTGGATAGTTGGACAAATTCAGTTCAATCAAAAAGACCTTTATTTGGATAAACACTAAAATTTTGATCTTGCAACCTTCAGATTTACCTTCTTATTCATAGGACTGCAAAGTTGATGGAGGCATTGGTTCCACAAGTATTTTTCATCACTCAGTCTGGTTTCTGGAGCACACTCCCAATTCATAATATAACCCTGCATTGTCAGGACCCCTTGGTATCACATTTGAGACTTCTGTAGACATATAAATGTATGTGAATGTCAGAAATAGGCACTGCAAATGTTCTCTGCTGAGGTTGTCAGTGTCATTCCTTTTCATACAACAAAAAGTTTGAATTGTTACTTATAGTTACTGTTATGAAACGGTGTATTTTAACCCAAACCATAATATTTGTTGAAACTTAACCAAGAAGTTTTGGATCCCTAAATTCAATTAAGTGAAAAATAAAACCATGAAAAATCACAAAATTAAACTAATAATAATGGTTCTTCAGCCTCACCGCCCTACAACTTCACAAAAAAGGTTTTTTTAAACTGGGAAAACTCCTATACTTCTATCGGCATGGAATATTGACTTGGGTTAAACAAATGACACCTTGTGCGTAATTCTGACACACCAATGGCTGTGACAAAAAGACATTATTTGACGCCTAAAAACCAGTTTTAATATGATTTCCGCAGTTTGTTTTTTGTCAGTGTGGCATCAAAAGGCATGAATCAAACCAGTAAGTTATTCAAAAAGCTTTGTTGTCACAGTTGCTTAAATCATTAGCAGATGCTAGCAGTGCCTGTCACAGAACTTTAAGCCTTTTGATATTTTTTTCTTATTTTTCTTACAAATTGGTAGTCATAGTTTCTTTGTCTTATATTTTTGTGTTCACAGACACGTATTCATAATTAATTTTATAATCAAAGAATCAGATGCTTCTGGCACAGTCATTCATGTCAATCCAGTAAATGGAAGCGCTCCAACTGTGAGTCACCTGAACTTGGGTTTTTGCTTTCAGAATGAGAATTGAATTAGTATCAAATTCTTAAACCTTTAATCACTTCTTGTTGTTGAAGGACACAATCCAAAATAACTTATTTCATGTTGTATAACCACTAATTGGTGAAAACCAGCATATTTTGCTCCTAGATTGTGTATCTGAAAAGCATAAAGGTCTAAGCTGCACAATCTAGAGTGAAAGCACCACATTGTACAGATGATAATTGGTTTGTACATATCCAAAATCTCATTTACCGAAATGAAATTTTTGTTACTCACTGAATTTGATGAACAGATTGGTTTGACTCTCGTTTACCTGAGTGAAATTAAAGATTCAGCTTCATCTGTGTGTATTTTCTAATCCTAACCTAAATATTATGTTGATTTACAGTAAATATGCAGAGCTTTGCGTATGGACCTTCTAAGTTTAAGGGCTCCCACACAGATGCTGAGAAATCTGCTGAAAACAAGAAGGCCTGCTCCTACTTTGCATTTCAATTTAACATTTCAGAGAACTGGCAGCATGTTGTCTCGCTTAGCCCTCGCTTCGTTACACCCACATGGCTTCTCGTCGTGCTAGCTGACGTCTTTCGCTGTTCAAAGGGCTGCAACTTGGCTGAGAAATCGGGGATTTCCATACCAGATCCCTCAGGTATCTACACACTCAAACGCGTGTCCTGTTCATCTTCCCCCTCCTCCCCCGCTGCCATCCCACAACTCCTGCTCTTCTCCCCAAATCACACACACACTGCCCTGATTTCCTGTCGTGGAGCTCAATTGACCTCGTCGCTGCATCCCTTTGCTTTGTTTTTCTGAAATCTCAGCAGCACCTGAAAGCTTCTCCGCTGTCTTCCATATAGGGTTTGCTCCCAGAGGAGCGTTAGCTTTTCAGCAGCCTTGTGTAAAATCGCTTTACTTGGACAGGGGTACTTAGGGGGAAGCTAATTGAAATGGAGGCCGGCATTGTTGTACTTAGTGGCAGGTAGGTGATCCCGGCTACCGATGGCAGCCTCTGACCCGAGGGTGCTGCCTCGGTTTCTTCCTATGAGGGTCGGCTCAGCCTCCGTCTGTGTGGGCAGGGATTTTCATGCATGATAAATGGAAGAGGCATGGCGTCTGCCTCAGCAGCATAAAGTTGCACCGTTTTTAACCTAGATATCTCTCACGCTGCATGGGTGCATTGTGTGAGATTCTAATCTGCTCTGTATGGTGGCAGGGTTCTACCTAAGGAATGGGATTTTTAGTATTTTAGCATACTGGGTGAAGTGACAACACCAAAACTACTATTTTAGGTGTGTTTTGCTATTGCTCCTTATTTGGATGCTGGTGAATCACTAAACAAAATCAATTTTTTTTTTAGCAAAGATGATTGCACATATGTTCAGAACATATGTTCATGTACAGCAAATTTTGATTGAAACATAATTGCAGCCCTGATTATGTTTAATTACCAGTTTATTTTATCCAATCTGGGAAGTTTGACATCCGTTTCCTGTGCAGAAATCATGAGCAGGGGGTCAGAATCTGTGATTGAAATCGCGTTTTCGACACTGGAAATTGGAGTTTGCATGCTGCTTCTCATATGTCTTTAGATTTACACTGTGTCTGCACAGAAGGCGTAGCATGAGAAGCACGTTAGCAGAGCAGCAGAAGCGCTTCCAGCTACTTTGTTCAGGCTAGAGAAAGATTGAGGTTTTGGTTAAATATTGAAAGTCAACACATCCCATCTGTTGTTTTGCCACTGATTGACAGGAGCAGATATGAAAGAGAAAACAACTAGAAGATGTTAAAAGTGAACATTTTTCATGTTTTGTATTGACTTTTGTGCATTGGTACTGAAAGGTTAGCATATACATTTAATTTAATCATTTCACTGCTGTGCTGATTTACAAAAACCCAGCAGTACTGTGTAATCTACAGCACCCTTTCTAATGCAAATTAGTTGCATATCAATGCGATTTTTCAGAGGCAGGGTTAAAATAATAAAAATGTCCTTATTGTTGCATAGCAGTTTGTGACAATGTGTTATAAACTGTTTATTGAATTAAAATCTGGACATTTATGTTACCTGTCTATACTAATGAATTAAATGCATGCCTTCATAATCAGACATCTGATGACATTAACATCAGTGCTGAACACCTGCACAACTCACTTAAAGGAAAACTTAAAGTTGCATATTTAACAAGAAAAGCACTCAGAGAGCGCAGTACTCCGCCAAGGCTGCTCAGTCATTGTATCATTTCCGACAGCTGAAATCTTGAAAAAATTTGTGGCAGAAATCACGGCAACATAGATTGTGTCCATTTAATATAGATGTACCCACAAACAAAATGACCTTGCGCTGACCACAAGCTTGTGCTATGCATGTGTACGTTATATACAGATACCAAACTGCGTGACCTAAATATGTAGCATGCTGCGGGAATTGATGGGACTCAGAAACACCCCTACAATTTAATCAATTGTTCCTTGTATCATTTCCAGAAAATTTAACAATCAAGCCCGCATGCACACAGTTCACACTATACCCTAAGCTATTTAACACTTTTACAGCACTAACTGACAGAATAGCTTGATTGACAAGGACTCCAAAAATGGCAAATGTCTACAAATAAAGAGCAACAAACCTCCAAATAATCGGTCTGTATTTGGAGGTGGTGGGCGTTCTGGTAGCATAAGTCAATCACAAGACTTTCACCCACAGGAGAGTGGTTTCTATCCAATGTGAGACCATTATTTTTAGATGTAGTTGAGGTATAAGCCTGCCAGTGGCTGATCATTTCAGTCAGTATTCTTTCCCCCACTTCCGCTATCAGGACAACAGCCGCCTCCAAGCAGCATCCTACCACACTGACAATGTCAGGTTTTGCAGAGGATGTGGATCATACAGTAAGGCAGCCTTGCTAAATTTTCTTGTTTTGGTGAATTTTTCATTTTAATCAAAGTTTTGCAAATGCTCCACCATGATTCCACATTTCAGCTGCGTCCTTCGCTTAGCTCTACCCATGACGTCTGTGATTGGTTTTACAAACAGACCACATGTAGTAGGATGATACTGTGGTGCAGCTGGACCAATATGTTCAACAGAATCGGCTTGCAAAGCAAAACCACTGTTTGGTTAAGTTTAGACCGTTTATCTACTAGATTAGCTTTTGTAAAAGATTGTTCTTAAAATAGACAATTGCAACAACCTCCTCCTCCTCCATTTCCTTGTTCACCAGGTTGATGAGTTTCGCCCCATCTATTGTAAAACAAGCGACAGCACCGACAACACCAGAATAACTCATACCTGCACTCATTCACATCGATGCAAGCAGTCACCTATATAAACATCAGCGGTTTTAAACCTCTTAAACCAGGGGTGTTAAACTCATTTTAGTTCAGGGGCCACATTCAGCCCAATTTCATCTTAAGTGGGCCGGTCAGGAAAATCAGAGCATAATAACCTATAAATAATGACAACTCCAATTTCTTCCTTTGTTTTAGTGCAAAAAAGTACATTCTGAAAATGTTCACATTTAAGGAATTATCTTTTTACAAAACATCATGAACAACCTGAAATTTCTTTTTTTTAAAAAAAAGAAGAAATCCAATTTCAACAATATTATGCCTCAGTTTATCATTTACACATTAAAACTGACAGATCACAGAGTGTCTGCAAAGGCACAAAACATTTAATCACAGGTATCTGGAACTGAATGATATAGTATTTTACTTTAAAAAAAGACCAAAGTGAGAAGCAAAATGACAAATTAGATAAACAACATGAAACAACAGAAAAGAGACAAAAAAATTGACTAAAAAGTTACATAGTGGCAAAAAAGTGGACAAACGACACAAACGAGACAAAAAATGACAAAAGCGTGAAACAAAACGACAAAAATGATACACAAAACAATGAATAAAGCGAAACACAAAATGACAAAAATGAGACAAAAACACAAGTGAGACAAAAAGGAAACACAAAACGAGAAAAACTGCAAACAAAACGAGCAAAACGTGGGACAAACGACAAGTCAGACATAAAAAAAGACAAAAAGCAACAAAAGACAAAATATTACAAAAATGAGACACAAAATCACAAAAGAACAATGACCAATATCGTATTTTACTTTATGATCAAAACAACTTATCAAGGTCTAGAAATTATTTTTAATTTATAGTTTTACAAATTTTAAAAAAAGTTATTGTCTTCTCTGTAATTTTTACACTTTGCAAAGTCGTCCTGCGGGCCGGATCGGACCTTCTGGCGGGCCGGTTTTGGCCCCTGGGCCGCATGTTTGACACCCCTGTCCTAAACCTTCAGCCAGTATTGTTGTTTTTCTGAAGAACTCAGGCTGCCTGTTAATTACGCTTCTCATTCTGCTCTGTCTTCACTCATAACTGGCTGCCGTACCAAGATTTAAAAGGCAAGTCCACATTATACGATATAAAGCAGCGACCCAGAGCTGCACAACCGTCTCTGGTCTGCACCTTTCAAGCCTCCTGCACCTCCAGTCTCACCCCGATCGGTGACGTCACCGACTCAGCAGGTGTTTTGCTCTTGGCAGCCGATGGAAAACATCTGCTGTGACCTCGCTGACTGAGGAGCGTTCAGAGGAGAGCAGCAGACTGGAATGCAGCAGGTTTCCTCCGTAAATGGAAAGTGGATTTACAAGTGTGTGACTACGGACGGTTTCCATTTCCATCAACATATACAGACTTACTCGAACGTACTGCTGTCCCACCTCAGGAGTTCTGACCCCTTCTATTTCACTGTCCACTCAATGGCTCCCTGATTGTATGGTAAAAAAGTGTTTTTATTTTCTGATGCCAGAGAGGCTTGTCCCGTCTCACTGCAAATCCACTCCTATGGAGGGCGAGTAAAATATACGTCCTACAGGAATACTGCACTGTAATTACATTCCCCCATTAGCATACGGAGGCTTGGAGTCGCACCGCACTCAGCCTCCAGTAGCACTTTGCCATATGGTCCGTCTGTGCTTCTCAGGCGATATTTGGCAAGACTCTCGCAGAAGGTCAAATATCAAGTCAGAGGACTGTGCCAGAATTGCATCTATGCTAATTGCTCTCTCTCTCTCTCTCTCTCTCTCTCTCTCTCTCTCTCTCTCTCTCTCTCTCTCTCTCTCTCTCTCTCTCACACTTCCTCTCCTTCCTCATCCATCTCATGCTCCTCTGCCTCCCTCTCTCCCCCCCTCCCTCTCTTCCTCTCCCACTGAAGTGAGTAATCTGCTTTAGGATGTTTCTGAGATGGAGATGGATTTGGTTTTCCTTCGCTGCCCCTCAGCCTAATCTCCCCCCTGTGACCACCCCGCCTCTCCCAGGCACAGCTCTTAAGTACACCATCATACATTCCCCCCACCCCCACCCCCCCCAGCCCATACGTGCCTAGTCAGCGAAAAACTCCCAAATTCCTCATTACTCACAAACATCCGCAATACACTTAGCTTGATTTGCTCGAATGGATGCCTAGCGCAAGGCTGGACCTTGAATTAAAAGATTGTAGCTGTGTTTCAGTATTGGAATGCTATCACACTCTGATGTACTTGGGCTCTTTGTCTGTGTGCATTCGCGCCGTGAGCATATTCAAGTGGCGTGGTTATTTGAATACACGTCACATTTAGAAGAAAAATAGGTAGAAAGAAATATCTTATGGTATTCCACTTAATTTGTTTATATCTCTGGCTTAGAGTCCTCCACTGATAATCAAATAAACAGGTGGTCTGTATTGGAAATAACTTGAATAACCGTTACAAAGTAAATGTCTGCAAGCATACCAGAAAATACAGTGGTAACCTTGTCTATTGATGGGCAAAATGCCACCAATATGTCACAGTTGGCACGAGAGATCATCTGAAGCTGTATAGTCCCAACAACTGAAACAAAAATGAAAATTGTGATGGCAGCTTAACAAACAATATAGTCAGAAAATCTAATGCACTAAGTATACGTGAAAATGCCAGCTCAGTGATGAGCACATATCTGTATAGATGTTAACCATATTTTATGTCTGATTTTAAAAAGCAGTGCCTGTTTTCCAACTTACTGAATGGGTCATTCCAGAATTGGAGGACATCTTACGTCCCATCCATCAAATTTCAAATAATCCATGAACAAAATACTAAAACATGCAGTTGTTGTGTAAATTTACTTGTCCTGAGACCAAATCTTTAAAAAAAAAAAAAAAAAAAAACTAGGAGAAAAGAATGGAAATATTTTTTAAAATACCAAATAAGTCTGGAGTTCCCCCTAAAATGCCATTTTTCTTTTGTCCCACCCAATTGATGACCAAATTGAATCTAAAATAAAACCGTTACAATAAACTGAAACCTCCTTTTTTGGTATTTTTTTTTTCATTGATGCCTCTTGTAATTGTGGGAACGTGTTTTTAATCAACATAATATTTTAAATACTTTTTTTTTTTTTTGCATGGAATGTGTGTTCCACATCCCAGTTAGCATAACCTTCATAGCTGGTAGAAGAAGAAGAAAACAGTGAATCACATGAAACGCTGGAATTAACATCATCAGACAATTTTCCAAAAGAATTGGTAGAGCAAAGCTATGTCCTCTCTTCTATTTTTCAGATTTTCATAACATTGTCAGTCTTGATTGAATGTCTCACTCTATTTCATGCAACCCTGTTGTGCATATTATCAGGATCAGACTAATTATTTTTACTTTTTTCTTGACTGTTTTCCATCAGTCAGTTTGTTCTCTTGGTCAGCAGTAACCGCTAAATATCTAGCTTCTACTGCTGAGAAAAAGCTAACATTAGCATGGATTAGCAACCCTGTTACTGTGATTAGAGTAGGGTTAGCAAACAACAAATAAAACATGGAATAAAAATGGTACCATTGATGTGTAAGCTGAGCCAATCAAGCCTTTGATAGTTTATTACCTATTATTGATGAATATTTAGCAGGAAATTGTAAAAGAGAAGGTTTATTTTTCAAAAATGTTGAAACCCAAATGTCCTCCAATTCTGGAATGACCCATATGTTGTATTCTGTGGTTTTCCTGCTCTCACTGAAAAGTCAGGTACTTCCTTTTTTGCTGTATCTGAATTGGACAGTGCCCCATAATATAGCCTTGATTTAGTTTCTACAGTGTATTAATGCAGAATTTGCAGCTTTACTTTGTAATGCTACTGCAGTGTACATTTAAAAATGTGACATTACCTCAGCAACTTGCACATATATGATTTTGTCATAGCAAAATGCTTATTTTATTAGTAATTTCTTCATTACCGCCAATATTTGAGGTAGCATGGAGGTTCAAGCTTCTGCTGGAACAGAGTGTGTTTGCATTACGGTGTTGGGATGCAGCGCCGGGGGCAGTGGTGTGTGGATGCCTAGATGAGTGGTCTGTCCGTGATAGCGGCCTTGGAGAGGTACCTTTTATAAACGGCACTGGGTGGCTAGAATATTGGCTACAAGCTTCAAGATGAGATTTCAGCCCCCACCCACCAACACCGGTAACGGTGCAGGTGATGGATTGCTATACCTTCCAGGTTTGAGCTTGGCGACGCCCCAATATTTCTGCAGAATAAAGTGACAGGCAATATATAACACATCAGTTAAGGCTGACTGCACCCCTGAAACCCCACCACCAGCTCCACCGCCGCCGCCCGGCCTGGAGATCGGCCCTGAATGTTTGGCTGGCTCTCAAAGTCCTCCTTCCTTGACTCTGATGAAACGAGCTCTTTTCTCACTCTTCTTTCCTCTCTCTTCCTAGTTCTGCCTGCCTCGCCACCGGATTGAACATAATCAAAGCATTTTATATTAACATGATCACAGACATAACTTTTCTGACCATAGTTCAGAGGTGTTGGGTTCGTTTGGGGTTTTCAAGGTGCAAGGTATTTGTGGCAAATTAATTATCGGTAATTACACTATTTGTAGTCATATATTTAAAGAAAAAAGTGAATGTGCAGACAACTAAAGCAGCTTCAACTGGAGGCTTTGTGTGTATGTATGTGTCAGTGGTAATTATTTATTTTGTCTGCAGCTTGTCAGAGCTGCATCCAAAGGATTGTGGCTATAAAAAGTGTAATATATAATGGCTATTGTCAGAGTAATGTATGGGCCATGTGCTATAAAGAGCATTTGGAAACACATCAGCACACTCCCACAGGCCACTATTCAACCTGCCCAGTGCTGCCGTCTCGCCCTGAAATTCCCTCCCTTCCTCTCCCACATATCCGACTCTCTGCTGCTTCTACCCATCCCATCTCTTCTCTGATTCTTCTGCCTCGACACATTTTTTCCTCGATCATCTCTCATCCCTTACATTTTTTTTTTTGTTTCAGAGTACGAGCTGATTCTTAAGAATTCCTAGACAGAAAAAAACAAATGGGAGAAGTTTGTAGCTGGCTGAAAAAATAAAAAAATTCTGCCCATAATTATGGTGAATTAAAAGTTTTATGATGTAGTGAATGCCTGTGTGTGAGCTTCGAGTGTGAGCTGGTGGGAGGGAAGGGAGGGAGAAGGTTTCGGAGGGGGGAGGCCTCTGTGACAAGGCTGGCTGGGAGCACAGAGCTGAGGGTTAGTGCCAGACATGTCTCAAGAGAAACCGGGGCACATTTGCAATCACCCCGAGTTCAAAAGGGTAATTTATTCACAGTCTGTGGTTAAAGTAGGGCTGCTCAGAATGCCAGTGGGATTGTGCTGGGAAGCAGAGCAGTAGAGACACATTATTTTCATTTTTTTTTCTTCTTTTTTTTCTTCCTCTCCCTCCCTCTCTCGCCTTTTTCCCTCATCGTCCTCTTCATCTCCTGTTGTTGTTTCTGCGAGCCCTGTGTGGCGTCTTTTAACACACGCCGGCGAGCATATTTCACTTTTACACTCATCCGCATTGACGTCCGGGCGCTGATTGAATTTTGAGGCGCTGCGGCGTCTGCCATTATCATCCTCATCGTCTTGAGTGGTTTATCTCTGGCCCCGGCTCAGTGTGACGCCAAGGCTGCAGGGGAGAGGAGGGGCAGGGCAGCGGTGGGCTCAGGGTTGAGGACTGTTCATGCCTTTTTCTTATTTGTGGGGAGAAAAAAGGTGGAGAGGCTCGGCCTTAACCTGTTCTTTAAGATTGAAGGTTTGTGCCGCGTGCTCGTGGTCCTGCAGAGGTTAGAGCAGCCTTTAGCGAGCCTGCTTTATGCAGTCGCTTTGATTATGATTCACCGCCCCGTTTGGAGCCGCCGCTGTCTTTCTAGCACCTCGTCTCAGTCAGCTGATGACGTGGCTTCAGCATTAACTGCACCTGCCAGGTTTTGTTAGGATCACAGGGTGTCATGGCTGCCCAGAGACCTCACACCGCCTCACCAGAATCAGCAGAGAATTATTCCACCACATGTCAGTTTTACTGTGTTGTTTTCACCAAAAGCCACCAGCAGACACTCAGAATACCCGGCCGACCGTGGTGGTGTGGTGAGGTTAATTTGAGGTCTGGAGAAATCTCTTCCTCCTTCTTCAGTCGGTTCAATACTCTGTTGTGTGCATTCATTGCCGGAGCGGGAAATTGTCTCCCCTCGGTGTGTCGTTGTAGCCGGGTTGTTATGTATGCTCTGCTGCAGAGGCAGCGGTGTTGACGTGAGGCTGAGCTGCTGCCACAGCATCTTGATTTGAGGTGAAACTTTGGCATTGCTCCCTTGTCCCCGGTGTAACACTATCAGCCCTCACGTCCTCCCCATCCTGTCCGTATCTCCCCTTTTCTCCCCTCTCGCTTCTGTCTTCTCGTGTCTTTTACTCCCTCACATTTCCTGCCAGTTGATGGAGTGATTTCGAAGGCGCATGCAGGTGGGGGAGCAGACAACGCAGAGCTGCGCTAATTGAGCCTTCTTTGTGCCTGGTCACTGCAGTGTGCCGAGGCAAGGAGGCCTGGGAGTGAATCCAAGCAGCACTCAAGAGCCCCACTGGATCGATAACATGGGAACTTAACAAAACAGAGACATGCCGAGTGCCCAGATCTGGGTCATTATTGTCTCTGGTGAGCCGCACTTCCACCAGGGACTGATCAATGTGAGAATATGGATCAAGATAAACATTCTCACCTCCCCTTTCTCTCCTCTTTGCTTCAGCTCCCAGAGCATCACAGTGTAGACAGAAAGAGCAGAGCTGAAACCTGGAGGTACTTCTGTGGATGTAAACGGTGCAGAAATGCTGATGACGTCCGCAACATTAGACACATACACACTTGTTGTGCTATTTTTACTGCACCTCAGTAGGAAACATTATTGTAGTTTTCAAACAGACACGCTCATGTTTCCTGTAGGTTAATGAACATCAGCGTTCAGTTTTTTAGGGGAGGGTCATTCCAGAATTGGAGGACATTTGGGCCTCACATTTTCTGAAAAATAGACCTACTCTTTTACAATTTTCTGCTCCATATTCATCAATAATAGGTAATAAACTATCAAAGGCTTGATTGACTCATCAATGGTAGCATTTTTATTCCATGTTTTATTTGTTGTTTGCTGACTCTACTCTAATCACAGTAACAGGGTTGCTAATCCATGCTAATGTTAGCTTTTTCTCAGCAGTAGAAGCTAGATATTTAGCTGTTAGTGCTGACCAAGAGGACAAACTTACTGATGGCAAAAAGTCAAGAAAAAAGTAAAAAGAATTTGTCTTATCCTGATAATATGCACAACATGTTAATTCCAGCATTTCATGTGATTCACTGTTTTCTTCTCCTTCTACCAGATAAAAAGGTTATACTAACAGGGTTGTTGTGGGACACACTTTTCATGGACAATAATTATTTAAAATATTGTGTTGATTTAAAAAAAATGTTCCCATAATTACCAGAGACGTCAATGAAAAAAATAGCACCAAAAAATTAGGTTTAGGTTTCATTTTAACAGTGTCATTATTATTATATATTTTTAAGTGAAACTAATACATATACTTAAAGGTGTTGTAATACTTTGTCTGAAAATATTGTGTGGTGGCTGCTGGTTAATATTGTTTCCAATATTTTAGATTTCAGGTGGATGGAAACAGCACACAGGGGTGTTATGTGTCTCTGGCATGAAGTTAAAAAATCACTAGACAGCTAGTAAATATTACTGTAATACTACTTCTGTTAATAATATGCTGGGATAGGATAAGTTTTTTTTTACTTAGTGGCCAGAGAATCCTTAGAAAATCCTCTTTTCTTTTCCCAACGTTTTTTTTCCAACAACTCCAAGTTACTGGTGCTGAAAATGTGAATAATTACTGTTTCGCACATTAAATCACAGTCCAATTGTTTGCTTTTATATGACATAATTTGTCAAATAAAAGGAGGCATTTATGTATGAAAAGGTAATGAATGGTTGATTTGAGCTGAAACATTTAAAGTCCTGAGCACTTAAAGCTTTCAGCACTGAATCATCTACACAAGAAAGCTATTATGAACTGCAAATCTGTCAGTTTGCATGTTTATGTAGTTTTTATTCAGGGGACTTGGAAGGAAATCAGCGGTTAGAAGAAATAATCGCTTATATTCCTAAACCTATGGTAACATGGGAACTACGAAGACACCAGATTTTATCAATGAAACTGATTTACCTTGATGTTCACTCTCAATTTGGACAACTTGTTCTCTGCCGTCAAATAACCGATTGAATACAGCAAAAATGACATAAAAATACATTAACAAAGGCCTTCCAAATGGTTTTTAAAAAAAGATCACACACTGTTAATGGAGCTACAGTGACATAACAATCAGTTTATTCCGGAAAAAACATCAGATGTGTGGGAGCATCCCGACCCTTCATGGTTTTAAATTGGTGATGATGGTATCCTGCTGCTCTGAATCCCTCCATTACTCACTTGGAAGGATGATAATAATTGCTTAATGTGGTGTGAAAAAATGGTAAATGGCTGCTACAGACATAGGAAGTAATGTATGCGTCCAAAATAGGTGTAATGAAGCCAGGAAATGTGTATGTAAAGCTGAATGCTAAAATGCTAAAATCTCCATTCAGCAAAATGGGACTATCCAAAATTTCATAAAGGCCACAGCCATTGCATTATACCTAATGAGCATTTGTGGTTCTTAACCTTTCAAGTGGTGTGACTGGAGGCCTAGTGATGATTTGTTGTGCTTTGTCGGAGGTAAGCAGTTTAACAAACGCAGGGGGCTGATAGCCTTATCAGATGAGGTGTTTGCGGACTCCTCATCCACTCATTTCATGCTTCTTCTATTTAATTGTTATTAGGGTTGTTTGTTTGGTCATCAGAGCTAAAGGGCTGCAGAAAGTCTATTTCACTTGTCTTCAAAAAGCAAAGTCTGTAGCGTCAGGCAGCCAACTACCAGACAAGTAATGTGCTCGTGAGGCCTTTATGGGTGCCGGCCAGTGGCCATTTTTAGAACACAATATTCACCACAAGCTTTCATACATATTTCCCAATTTTAAGATATGATGATTTAGGAAATTTATGTGCTGCTAGTGAGTCGGATCTGTAATGGTATAACGCTCTATCGAAAATCAAGTGTTTTACCTTGTTAACATATCAATATGGTGTTTTTTTTTAATACATGGGCCATTCCAGAATTGAAGGACATTTTACATCCCACCTATCGAATTTCAAATAATCCATGTGCAAAATACTAAAACATGCAGCTGTTGTGTAAATGTACTTGTCCTGAGACCAAATCTATAAAAAAACTAGGAGAAAAGAATGTTTCAAAATATTTTTAAAATACCAAATAAGTCTGGAGTTCTCCCTAAAATGAAAATGTTCTCGTCCCACCCCCCTGATGACCTAATTGAATCGCAAAAACAACAGTTAAAATGAAATTTAAATCTCCTTTTTTCATTGTTGTCTCTTGTAATTGTGGGGAAAATTTTTTTTTAGCAACATAATGTTTTAAATAATAATTATTATTCATGTGTCCCACAACAACCCTGTTAGCATAACCTTTTTAGCTGGCAGAAGAAGAAGGAAACAGTGAATCACATGAAACACTGGAATTAACATCATCAGTTTTCCTAAAGAATGAGTAGAGCAAAGCTATGTCCTCTCTTCTATTTTTCGTAACATTGTCAGTCTTGATTGAATGACTCACTCTACCTCATGCAACCCTGTTATGCATATTATCAGGATAAGACAAATTCTTTTGACCTTTTTTCCAGACTTTTTTCCATCAGTCAGTTTGTCCTCTTGGTCAGCAGTAACAGCTAAATATCTAGCTTCTACTGCTGAGAAAAAGCTAACATTAGCATGGATTATCAACCCTGTTACTGTGATGAGAGAATCAGTTTCCAGTTCAGGTATATATGGATATATGGCAAAGTTACTACAGTATTACAACTTACCATTGCGTAGAGTAGTTTTACAGTGTTTGAGTGAAGTTTTGGATGAGCTGGTGTGCTCCTACTGCAGCGAGTGGTGTTGGGGTGAGTGGAGAGAGAGGCAGGGACTTTATAGATCTGTATTATCTAAAGAAAGCAACAGTGTAGACTTACATCTGTGCCATTTATTATGAGGAAGGGATTATTTTCATGTAAAATCAATGACCAAAGAGGGACTGTAGCAAAAAATTCTAATTAAAATGTAAAGAAAATCTGTCACAGTTACCGTTCTCACTGGACAAACACATACTAAGGTTGAATGACATTTCATTTTCTTTAACAATCATTTAAACTGATCAGAATTGCTGCAGATGAGATTTACTAATTGTGTCAGCTTCCTATACGTTACACTGGATAACTCTCCACACATTTGACTAACACCGTTTGTTTATTTTACAATTACAAATGCTTGGGAAGTGCCTTTAAAATAATATTGTATTATCGTCCAGCTCTACTGTACACTGTACATAGTGTTTAGATGTGGTCAGTAATCTGTATAAGCTTGAAAATAGGAGCCCGTCTGGTGCTAAAGCGCTCATTAGCATGCCTTTAAGGAGCCACCAATGACACTTGGTATTAAAATGTCAAATTGGCCTCCAGTCAGACTAAAGTGATTTCAGTTGTGATTACCCACCATTTCCCCCTGTCAACAGCAAAAAAAAAAAGGCCCAAAAAAAATCTAAAAATGTGCTAATTGGTCATGGGGATTGGTTGGAGACTTCAGTATTTTATGTCTCTGACTTCCAAATGAGTTTCGTAAAGGAGAGGCTGTCACTCTGGCATGGAGGTTTTGGGGAGGAGGAGGAGGGGCGGCTGCTGGCGCAGGCTCAAATTGAAATGATGCACTGTTCCCCCTCACTGCGGCTAGAGCTCACAGTAATTAAATGCCTCATTGTTGCTTCTTGGGAATTTGTATTGAATATTTCATCCGGCGTAATGATTATTTGGGTGTGGGTGGGACGTGGATGTAATCACCTTGGCTAGCTCTTTGATGAAATACTTGGTTTGGTGGTTGTGCTTTATAGCCTTTTTAAGTGCCCTTCTGGGTTTTTACTTTACTTAATGTCCCTGCTATTTCTAACTGCTGTTATCCACCACTCCCTACATTGTTGATCATTGGCGTCTAAATATGTCTGTAATTTCTGAATATGTATGGGTTTTTTTGGAATTGTGATATGACAATGACACGACCTCAAAATCTGCAAATTAAAATGTGTCCTTCACATCTTGTCTCCCGCAGAGGACGCCGGTGAACAACGGCGAAGCTTTCCGGTGGTTCTTTTAGAAAGGCGAGCCGTGGCCGCCCCGTCCAGCAGAAGGACAGGTGGGACTCTTGACTCTCTGCCAGGAGCACTTCATGGGTTCCCAGGACCCGACACACCCAACACATTCGAAGAGGACGAGAGAAGAAAAAGTGGACAGACAAAAAGATAAAACATAATGGTGTTGTTTTAACTCTGTAATTTCCTTTTCTGTGTAATTATTGTACCTTTTGACAGTATCATAATGTATATTTTTGGTGTCTATGAATGTGTTTTCAGTGTTGTGGCTGTAGGTTTTACAGCCAATCCTATGTAAAGGACTCAAACAGACAATCGTACAATCACACTGAATCCGTCAAACAGAAGAGGCCACAAGTATTGATGATATAACGAGCAAAACACACTTCACTCTGGAGCAATAATCTATTCTGTTGAGTATTCTCAACCTCTCTTTTTCTGTTGACTTCAATTATTTTCAGTGGAACTGGTTCATAATCTGGGTTTGTCTTTAATTCCATCTGAAAACCACGTGCTAGCGTTGAGGCTGGATGCGTCTCACCGAGGGGGACGATGCGACGGATGGCAGCGGTGCTTCTGTGACGGGCTTGTTGATGTGTTTCCTTAATTTGAGTGGACTCGCTGCAGAACAGGGCACATTGTCTTGTGTGGTGAGCTTCACTTCTTCAAACTCTAATTGGGCGTCATTTGATTGTGACAGCGCCAGGTGTTTATGGGCGAAGCTGCTGTCTGGAGGTCATTTCTCAAAGATGATCCAAGTACATGTTTTTAACCAAACTACATAGGTCATCATACCTTTTTTTGGTTTTTTCTTTGGATCACTAAAGGTTGTACCTGTCTAAAAGGTAAGGAGCAATGGCAGTAAGAAATCGTAGGTTATGTTGAAAGCATTCAAATTTAGAATTAAACACAGAACACTACACATATTTGACATATCAGATGTTGTTCTGGCGCTAAAGGATAGTCTGGACTTTTCCTCTGCAGTCCTTTTTCTCCTGCAAAGTAACGTTAATACATTCCAAAAACAAAATTATTCAATAAGTTACTCATTGTCTTAAACCCTGTTGTTGCATGTGTAAATGTGTTTTGGTTTTAAAGATTACTAAGAATTTGTATATTGTTGTTGTGATGCTTTTATGTGTTAAAATAAAAAAAAATGGCTTCAGTAAAATGTATCTTGACGGAAAATGTTTGATGTGAAAAAACCAAAGACGGTGTGAGAATTAAACCCACCGATATAAAGAAAAGAAGAAGGAAAAAAAATCAGTGATCGGTTATGATCAGCTGATAACTTTCTGTTTTTCTTCCTGCTGCTGCAAAAAGCATCAACAGAAATAACAACCAGGAGGAGACGGGGAGGAATATAACAGCATTGGTTGCCTCCCCAGTCACGTATTCCCTGGAATACTAAAATGTTGCATGAAGAAGAGCGGTTCCCAGAGGCAGCAGACTTTAAAGGACTAGCGAAATCCCATGTGGTTTGTCATGCTGGAATGCACTTGGGTGGGTGGGAGAGAGAGAGCACAGGGGGGGTGGAGGGATGTGGGGAAGAAAAAATAAAGAGGGGAGGATGGCGGGTGAGGTGTGGTGGTGGTGGGTGAGTGGGGGGGGGGTCGGTTGAAGCGAGACAGGCTCCTGAGATAAGTTGAGCAACTGAGTGATTGCCGGGTCTCTGAGTTTCAGCGGTAAAAGCGGGAGAGGCGATGCTGAGGAGGGGTGGGGGAGGCAAGTAGGAGGGAAAAGGGAGGACAGAGGCACATTTGGACGATAGCTGAAGGTGGGGAGGGGAGGCGAGGGGAGGAGGGGAGGGGAGGGGGTGTCAATGCTGAGGAGAACGAGCAGAGAAGGAGGAAATCATCCGGGACTGACTTCTCCCCTGACTGAGCACGCTTTGCCATCACCCAAATTGAGCTGCTGACTGGTTCGGGGGCTGCAAGTGTTGCTGCAGCAGGTGGAGTTGGAGGCAATGTGGCATCTAAAGGCGCCCAATTCTCCCCCCCCCTCCTCATTGGTCATCACAGGTTGATAATGTGCATCAGGGGTGCGCTGGCTCGCTCATTCCCTGGCCGGTGAGATTAAATAACATCAGAGACAGCTCTCTCTAATCCTTCCCCCCCTCTCCCTCCAACCTCCCACTCTGTGCTCTGGAACCGGGATTTAAAGTCCTCAGGCCTCAGCGGTAATGTTCAGTTTCCTGCTTTGACAGAGCGAGAGGCAGAGACAGAGGCTGAGAAGGTGGCGGGAGCGTGTTAGCAAGTTAGCAGGGTATTAGGAATATGTGAAAGTCCTCAGTCCACAGAATTCGCCCACAAATTTATGTCTCAGACTGCAAGACGTCGTGGAGCGTTTTCTGGCGACGACATTCGCTGAATTATTCTAAAGTATTCACTTGAGAAGAAGGAAATAAGCAGAGTCAGTGAATATTTGTCCATTTGTAGGTTTATTATACCCTCCGAAGAGAATACTAGATCTGGTTTCGAGAAAAGAACATTAACTTAAACAAGAAAAGCACTCAGAGAGCGCAGTACTCCGCCAAGGCTGCTCAGTCGTATGATTTCCGACAGATGAAATCTTAAAAAAAAATTGTGGTCTGCAGCGATTGATGTGTTGTCGGATTGCAATCATGTGACTGTCAGCAGGCAGCTGACGTGGTGTTCACTTGTTGTCATAGTTACAGTGATGCCGTGCTGCTATCTCACAATGATACAGAAATCTTTAATAAATCCATGGATCCAGACTATAAGCTGCATCACTGCCAAAATCTAATCAGTTGGTCCTTGTGTCATTTGTGACATTCCCTGAAAATTTCATCCTGATCAGTTTGTCCGTTTTTGAGTAATGTTGCGGACAGACAGACAAACAGGCGGCGATCATCACATAACTCCGCCGTTCCTTAGCGGAGAAATTATTCTAACGCACTTGAGAGGGAGGAAATAAGCAGAGCCAGTGAATATTTGTCCATTTGTAGGTTTATTATACATTTCACAGAGAATGCTAGAGCTGGTGTTGAGAGAAAAACATTTACTTGAGTAAAATTCTTCACTCTGCCCGACATCGGCTCACCAGTGTACAATAATAACCTGATTTTCCCCTCATGTCAGGAATTGCAGGCTGTGTTTAGATCCAAACCCCTCATAATCTCTCTTCAGTCAGTCTTGGAATCTGGACATTGTGGCCTCACACAATGTCTTTTGAGCAGACGAAGTGACACCTGTGGTGCTTACAAAACAATCTAATTAACCCTTTAGAACCCAGCGTAGAGCCGGCGCTACGTTTTGCATATTGATTTGTGATTGGCTGTAGATTTTAAACCAGATAAGATAGATCGATAATTCTTTTTGCATATAAAATCTGGGGAGTTACAGTAACATTTCACACATTCACCAGGTCTCAGGGTGCTTTTTCGTTGCAGTGATGGGTTTGTAAAAATACACAATAAAGCGCACACAACAAAACTCTTTATAAACCAGACCACCGGTATTTGGAGGACTTCTTACGTTGAAATAAGCTTGATCACGTTGTGGCCATGACCTGTCACGTGATTCTTATGTGTCCATACCCGAGAGGCTCCCGTCCCCATCAACAGGAAGTGACGTTGTTGCCGGGAGTTGTAGTTTTTCAGCCGACAACTACAACTGTAGTTTTCGGCTGTAGCCTGCACAGATAGGAGCTCTCACTCGTTTCAGTCTCTTTTTTTTTTTTTTTTTTTTTTTTTTTTTTTTTTTTTTTACAAAAACATTCAGACACACAGCCCACACACACACCAGACATCCACCACGGTCCGTGTACAGATCTGGTAATTGGATTTTCCGTTCTGAAACGGGTATTGAAAAACAAAAAATGAGTGGTTATTTGATGTTCGTTTTAAAATACAAAAATTAAAATTGAAATACAAGACGTTTTTCCTTTTCATGATCAAAAAGGGATATACGATTTTTTTTAAAAAATGCTTTGATTTTCCTTTTATATTTAGAATAACAAGAAAGTAAAATCAGTAAGAGACAGAAACGAAAAAAGGTCCGTTTTTTCATTTTCTCAGACCGGAAATGGTCATCAGGAAGTGTGGAGCCAAACAGAGTACGGTGCATAGACTGTATATACATTTTTTTTCGTGAGTTTTCATGGTCAAAATGAGAGATCAGGTGGCCGATCTTAAAATAAATCAATATTGATTTTTTTTATAGAGAGTTAAAGTTTTGCGAAGCCAGGAGGCGGGACTACTTGATTGACAGGCTGGTCTGGAATGATTGACAGGTCCTATGGAGGCGGCAGCAGAGACTCTGTTCTCCTCGTTTGGATTAATTCTGATATAATAACTGTTGGTTTATTTATCGGTGGAGCTGCAGAACATTTTCCACAGACAGTTTTCCTGCCCGTTGGCTTGTTTTAACCAGTTTTCTACCTTCAGCTGATTCTACCAGCAGACACTGAAAGGACTCTGATAGTTCGGTAAGTAAATGTTTATTTTCATATGGTGCCGCTTTTAATGCACTTTATATGCAGCTTTAGTGTCAGATGTAATGTGTGCCATGCACTCCAGATGTTGGTGGAGTTTGTTTCAGTGTGTGTTGACCAGAGAAGAAAGTTAGCATAGTAAATATTAGCTTTAATGTTAGCGATGCTAACCGAGCTAGCTGCTTAGTTGTAGCCTGATTAAAGCTAACGTAGCATCAAGCTAATGTGTTGAGTTTCATGTAAACAGCTGAAGTGTGTTGTGTTCCTGTAATGTGGTTCATTAAGTTCATAAAACTGTGGCTGGTTGACATTAATGTAATGTTCAGGAAACTTAAATGTGATTAAAACAGTAACGTTAATGTTCTAGTTGTCAGTAATCAGCTTTAATTTGGCACTAAAACAGACTGATAGTTTTAAATGACATCAGTTTCATTAATTTGTTGAAAATTGTCTCATTTGTTGTGATGTTGCTGCTGATTCATTAAAAGCAGATGATCCATGTTGAAGATACGTTTAGTTCTAGCATCAGAAGTACAAGAAGAAAAATGGAAGTTTAGTTCTGCTACATCAAAGATTTCAGGATTAAAATAACTAAATAAGTCTTTATGCCTCAAACTTTATTTTTACAATAAAGAAATAATGAAATAATCACAGATAATAAAAATATAAATAGCAGAGAAAACCTGAGAGATTAATTTCCTTAAAAGTCTGTGAAGGAAAAGCAGCTTTTTTATCCTGAAAGATCAGAATCAGCTCCAACATCTGCATCTGACAGCATCAAGTCAACCAGAAAGAAAAGAAAAAAGAAAATGACTTCTTTCTGATCACATCTGTTCCGCTGCTCACAGTGTGCTGCTGCTCACATTCTTCACATTTATAGTCCACTTTCAAAAGTTCAGCAGACAGGTGCTCTGCTTTGGAGTGTGACGATGTCGTCCGTGATGTGGAGAGTGAAGTTTCCGTTTCACCCACAGTGTGCTTTAGGGCAGCCGGGTCGGACTTGATGTTTGAAATACTGACCGACAGCTCAGATTTAACTGTCTGTAGTTCCGTTTTGATGGGTGTTAAACTTTCACTCAAAGCCGCCAGGAGCTGGGTCTTTAAAATAACCGCCGTCTCGTTACAGAGTGAAAGTAGCAGTTCCTCCTTGAGGTCAGAGATTCCAGCATCTGAGGGCCTCTTCAAAAGAAGATGTAGTTGATGAAGGCGTTCTGGGGCAGGACCAGGAAGACCACGACCAAGCAGCCTTGAGATCTTAGGCAGCGTTTCCCTCAGGTGGGTGTCAACGGTGTTCACGGTCAGGTCTGTGGTAATAAAAAAAGGTCATAGTATAGCATGTTGCTTTAAAAACGTCATAGATGGCATGTCGCTCAAAAAATGTCATAGTATGGCTTTTGGTCCAACAAATGTCATAGTTTAGCATGTCGTTCAAGAAAATATCATAGTATAGCATGTCAGTCTAAAAACGTCGTAGTATAGCCTTTGGTCTAAAAATGTCATAGTATAGCATGTCGCTCAAAAAACGTCATTGTATAGCATGTCGCTCAAAAAATGTCATTGTATAGCCTTTGGTCCAAAAAACGTCAGAGTATAGCCTTTGGTTTAGAAACGTCATAGTGTAGCATGTCGCGCTAAAAATGTCATAGTATAGCATGTCGCTCTAAAAACGTCATAGTATAACATGTCGCTCAAAAAATGTCATAGTATAGCATGTTGCTCTAGAAACGTCACAGTATAGCATGTTGCTCTAAAAATGTCATAGTATAGAATGTTGCTCTAAAAACTTCATACTATAGCATGTTGCTCTAAAAGCGTCATATTATAGCATGTCCCTCTAAAAATGTCAGAGTATAGCATGTCGCTCTAAAAACTTCATAGTTTAGCATGTTGCTCTAAAAACTTCAGAGTATAGCATGTCGCCCAAAAAATGTCATAGTATAGCATGTCGTCCAAAAAACGTCATCGTATAGCATGTCACTCTAAAAACGTCCTAGCATGGCATGTCGCTCTAAAAACGTCATACTATAGCATGTCGCTCTTAAAAACGTCATAGTATAGCCTTTGGTCCAAAAAAATGTCATAGTATAGCATGTCGTCCAAAGAACATCATAGCATAGCATGTCGCTCTTAAAACGTCACAGTATAGCATGTCGCTCTAAAAATGTCATAGTATAGCATGTCACTCTAAAAACGTCATAGTATAGCCTTTGGTCCAAAAAAATGTCATAGCATAGCATGTCGCTCTAAAAACATCATAGTATAGCATGTCACTCTAAAAACATCATAGTATAGCCTTTGGTCCAAAAAACGTCATAGTATAGCATGTCGCTCTAAAAACGTCATAGTATTGCCTTTGGTCCACTAAACGTTGTTTTGTCCCGGCTGTCTGAAGTAGGTGAGGAGCAACACCAAAACAGTCCAAACGCTGGTTTCCAGAGGGTTAGACGAGTATTTATTTGAAAGAGTAAGTTTACAACAACACAACATGTGAGGGGGTTAAAAGCAAATGGGTGTCAGTAAAATAAAAATAAATAAACAGAACTAAAAGTGAACTTCATGTTGACATTGATGGGCATTCCAACCAGGAACAAAGTAAAAGATAATCAATACAAAAAAAACTTCTTCCTGTTCACCTCTTCAAGCCCAAAAACACACCGCAGTAGCACCCTAAACTAAAACTAAAACTTCCCTGTTTTCCTTTCTGAACAATTCAAAGGTCCCTCTCTATCTCCCCACACATCCACCAACCACTGGAACACATCTCCAAAGTTCTGTCGGGCCAGCTCAGCTTCCCCTCAGAAGAAGTTCCACCAGATGAAGGAGCCTTTTGAGAGGCAGCTGGCATCGTGATTGGACTGTACTTTGGTCTGTTCCAATCCAGCTTCAGCTCCAGAGACGGCAGGCGGGACGAGTCAACGGAGGCCGGGTGGACGAAGGCATGCAGCTGAGTACAATCCAGAAAACAACAGAGGAGGAGTGCAGTGGCCCAGAGCCAGAACAAACAGAGTAGCATCGTATGTCTCTTAGAAAACATCATAGTAGAGCCTTTGGTATGAAAAAACGCCATCATATACATCGTATATTGTACAAATAACAAGTCAAAGGAAAGAGACATACATTGTAGAATTGTAGTAATTGTGGGCTGACTGATTTACTGATTATCAGTATTTTATTTTTTACTGATTTACGGTAATAAATACATTTAAAAATGGCGCTACTTTGGCTCTGAACCTTTATCTACCTGTGGTCGCTCTGTCTTCTGGAGTGATTTGATTGGTTATACGTCACGAATAAAACTCCTTTAACTTAACATCTGTAAACAAAACAAAAACGTATCAACAAAGTTTTCTGTTAGAGTTTGTGTTCTTCTAAGTTTAACTCCAAGATTTTAAATACTTTCATTTACTGCAAATGAATATCTACTCCAAATGTCTCACTAATAATCATTATCAGCCTTAAAAACCCACAAAACACCCCTCTATACTCGACCACACTTAGTACAGTCCGGTTCCCCCTTCTATAAATCTGCTTGGAATCTTCCACTTCCTGTTTGTCAAAGTGGCCTTCTACCTGGACAGGTTTTGTTGGAGCTCATGCAACAAACATTTTGGGTAACTGCACTTTAATATGGATGGATGACACTGAATTAGAGTCTGTTTTCATGAGACTGAGTTAAGATGTGTAGCTCTGTCATTAAATAGGAAATTATTTCTCAGAATTCACAGAGAAAAGTCTGAAATGTTTGCTAGGTTAGCGTCCCACATGTTCTTTGGCTCAGCTAAAGCTAACTCTCTCCAACTTCTGGATCTCTTGAGTTGCTTGTTGTTAAAATATCTTGCTGTAGGTGCTGAAGCTCAGAAAGTCTGAGATGTTTGTTCAAAATAAGCTCATTCTCAAGTCTTATCTGAACTGTCCTCTTTTGTTTGAACTTTCCCTAAACTTAGGAGTTAATGACAGAGCAGCACATCCAGACTCAGTCTCATTTATGTAGAGATTAAACTTCAGTGTCATTCATTGATGTTAAAGTGCAGTTTTTCAAATGTTTGTTGCACATGCTCCCGACCAAACCAGTCCAGGTGGAAGACGATGTGAAGAGAAAGCTCCAGAGGATGAATATCACACATTTACGTTGGAAATAAATGTCCTTTAATTTGACATTGTCATGCAAATGATGTTCAAATCTTTGTTGAGTGTTTTGTTGATGTTGGTTTCTAAATGTTTTTTGACACTCGGCCCCAAAGATTAAAACCTTCTACGGCTCACAAGCTGCAACAATTCACACATTATCAACTATCTTTCTGACTAAACTAAGATAAAAAGTGAAAAACTGCCTGATTCCTGCATCATGAATGTAAATCTTTTTGGTTTTTATGACAGTAAACTGAATATATTTGGGTTTGACATTTTATAAACCAAAACAAGAAATGAATTACTGGAGAAAACAATCAACAGATTAATGGACAAAGAAAATGTGTTTTCCAACATATATGGCTGAATTACTCCAACATTACAAGATACATACAATTTTAATTCAATTTTATTTATATAACGCCAATTACAGGTCAAATTGTCTCAAGACACTTTATTTTTATATTTTTTGTCATATTTAAAATATGACAAAGTAAGAAATTTAAACCTCTTGACTAATCCAATTTATTATTTGGTTTTTAAGAGACTAATCGACAACTAAAATAACTTTCTCCACTAAAACTAATAAACATGAGGTCAAATAGAAGGAACAGTTTTAAATACTGCAGTCCCACGATGACAAGAATAAAGTTTGTCAACAAAAACTAAATCTGCTGGTGGATTCCATTAAAGTCCTAATAAATGATAATAAAGTGTGATACTAAAGGTTTGTGGTGCTAAAAATGTCAAAGTAAAGATATCAAGTTGAACATCTGGATGGAGGTTGATAAAAGTTGACCTCCCTTCATTTCTCTGGAGCGACTCCATGGATTTTATGGATGGTGGTTAAAGACCTGCTCTTCTAGTCGTCTTCCTTCTAGTCGCTGTAAAAAGTCAGTCCATCCTGGCCGACTTCAACACCTCTTCATGACAACTTGTTCTGCCTCCGACCTGGTGGAAACTCCAGAAACTCGGGAAAACCTGTCGAGACTCGAAGAACTCGTGGAGACTCGAAGAACTCGTCGGGCGGGGGAAGGTGTGGTGGGCAGTGGGGGGAGGTGGGGGAGTAGAGGGGGGGAGGCCGCCACCCACCTCCCCGCCTACTCTCCGCCCCGACTCCACCCAGACTCCGCCTTGGCTCCACCCATGTGGTCACTTCAGGAACTACGATGCCAAAGGGACGACGAAATTATTTCTTTTCATCTGATCTGTAGCTCAGTGAGTTAAGGATTTGCCTATGGAGCTGCAGGTCGCTGGTTCAAGACCAGACACTTCTTAAATTTTATCAAAATCCTGACAAAGACAAACAAAGAAAACTGCCAGTGGCAGGTCTTGAACCTGCGACCCTCCGCTTGGGAGTCTCTCTTCTTATCCCCCTGAGCTATCCGCTCAGATACTAATTCTTCTTTTTTTTGCGCATTTATCATCTATTTTTTGTCGTTTTCGAGTTTTTTTTTAACTCGAGTCTCGACTCGACCGTTTTTCTCAGGAGGTTGGACTTCAGCCTTTGAGCGGGAGGGTGGAACCCTCAGTTCCAAGACTTTCCAAAGACTCGAGACCTCCCGAGTCCTCAGGACCTGAGCTTTCACACAGTCTGAGGGCTGAAATTTTCTAAGTCCCACAGTAGTTCTCTGTTAGATTGAACTTTCAGACAGTCCAAGGACTGATATCTTCTAAGTTCCTGAGTAGTTCTCTGTTAGTTTGAACCTTCAGACAGTCTGAGGGCTGAAATTTTCTAAGTCCCACAGTAGATCTCTGTTAGATTTAACTTTCAGACAGTCCAAGGACTGATATCTTCTAAGTTCCTGAGTAGTTCTCTGTTAGTTTGAACCTTCAGACACTCTGAGGACTGAAATTTTAAAAGTTTCTCAGTACTTCTCTGTTAGTTTGAACTTTCTGGTTAACAGAAGCCTTAAAACTTGTGACCATGAGTCTTGATTTCACATTTAGACCATCCATCTGAGTTCTTCTCAGACCTTCACCTGTGGGTTTTTTAGAAACCCTCAAAAAACTTTGATTCTCTTCACTGAACAGTAAATTTTGTGGAGATCAGAAGGTAACATTAGTTTGATCCATGCCTTCAACTACTAGTAGACTTTATCTGGAAAGCAGTTTTCTGAAATGACCACTTAGTAAATCTATCCACAATCAAACCAAAAACATAGAAAGAGGAAATGTTTGAAGAAACAACTCGATGTTTTCATTTCAGACTAGAAAACGCTTTAAAACTTTTATCTGTTTTTGCTCTTTTTGATCATTTTATTGTCTCTTCTGTTTAATTTGATCTTCTAAAGTCTAACTGGTGTCTTTTCAAATGTTTTGTCTTTAGTTTGATTCTTCTTAAACGTTTAGTTTTGCTTTTTTCTCACCTTTTGTTCTTTTCTAATGTCTGATTTGATTTCGAAATGTTTTGTCTTTTTAATGTTTAATTGTTGTTTTTTCACGTTTTATCGGCTTGTTTGAAAAATTTCCTTTTCTTTATAATATATAATTTTTCAATTAAATCTTTAAGGTTTTTATTTTTAAATGTTTTACCACCTTTTAATGTTTAATTTTCTTTTTAAATGCTTCATTGTATTTTCAGTTTAATTCCTATATAAAGTTTTATTTCCTTTAAGATTTAATTTTCTAATTAAACATTGAATTTTTTAATTAAATGTTTTGTCTTTTTAAAGGTTTAATAATCTAATTAAATGTTTTGAATTTATTTTAAATGTTTAATATTCTTCTTGTTTAATTGTATTTTTCAAATGTTTGATTATCTAAAATATTTCATCTTTAATGTTTAATATTTTTCTTTAAGAATTTTATTTAATGTCAGAATTACATGTTTTGTATCTTCTCTTTAATGATCTAATTAAATATTTTCTGTTTAATATAATTTAATTGTATTTAATGTTTAATTTTCTTTTCAAAAGTTTTATTGTATTAAATGCTTTTTTCCTTTGATTTAATTGCTTTTTTTATGTAGTTTATTTCTTTAATCTTTTTTTCTGTCAAGATTTTAACCCTGACCTTAAAAATGAAATAAACCCTTAAATCACAATGAAAATACTTCTGTTGTCACAATCATGAGTTAGTCAATTATTCAGTTTATCAATTCAACTTTATTTGTTCAGCACCTTTCACACAGATGACAAAACTAAACAAGCAAAGAGAAAAAACTATGCTAAAACCATGATTAAAACTCAAAAACATTAAAAAATAAATAAATAAATAAAGATTTAACATGGTAATAAAATGTGTTGTGTCCAGGGGATGGAGGGAGTTTGTTGAAGTTTATTGTGGGCTCACATGGGAAATCATTTACAATATAAACTTGATATTCAGTCTAAGGAAACTGGAAACTGCAGAATGACAGAAGAACCAACAATATCTCCTGTTTTCTCCTTTAATCAGTCGACTCTTCTTGTGCTTTCAGACCAAACAACTACAGACTCTTCACAACCTGCTCAAACTCTTGGTACAGGACCTCACCACACGGGTCAAGAAGGTTTCCATCTCATTTCTACTCTGAAGCTCACGTTCTCCTGCTCAAACTGCTGACAAATGTTTCTGCTGCTCTAAAGTCTGGTCTCCAGAACTTCCTAAAAACTCTCAGTCTCTTCTGCTGCAGGTTGCTTTGTAGAACTGTTCCAGAAAACCTCACTAAACCACATGGAAGGGCCTCAAGATAGTCGTCCAAATGAAACCATACAAAAACCAAACTAGTACAACCCAAACGCTAAAGTCTCCTGCAGCCTACCAGAGAACCTCTGAGAACAGAGAATCAGGACAGGAACTCTTACCTTCTGGACAACCAACGTTGGTTCTCAAACAAGAATACAGAATGTCTGACCAAAAACCTCTGAAGACTCACTACAGCCCAAGATAAAGACACAACTCAGCTGCACCAAATCCACTAATCATTGCAAACATTAGCACCATGTGCTAACTGTGGCTACAGAACCACATTTACCAAGACAACTATCCAGTACAAAGCCCTGAAACACGCCAAGAAACACATTAAAGACGATTTTACTGCTAGAAGCTGCAAGCCAACGCCTAAAGAAGAAACTAAAGCAATGGAGCCAAACCCGGTTCAGTGGTGAAGAGAAACAGAGGAAATGTTTGTCTGCAGCTAAATAAAGCAGGAAGACACTGTGCTGCTCAGGTGTTCCTGATAACACCAAGCAGCCACCTGGACAGCCAATAGGAACACAGCTTACTGGAAGTCCAGAGGGCTGGGTTAGTGAAGGAAATTTAATTTAAAGTTGAAGCAGAAAGTTAACAAAGAAAGTTGAAAACCACCTTCTGATACCTGAAATCTCTGAGTTTTCACACAAAGAACACCTGAACATGTCATGTTATTTTAGAAAACAAACCAACTTAGAGGCATTTGTTCACACATGTGGCTGAATAGGAGGCTGTCCAATCAGATTTGAGGTCTTCACTCTGTAGGTTGTTTGGTGAGACTCTTGGACCTGGATGTTTGATGGTCTTCTTCTCTAGTGCCAGATGATTCATCCATGAATTCAGCAGCTACAGACTGAAATGAAGCTCATGCTGCTGTTATTCAATTCCTGTTCCAGATCATATGTTCAGAGCTCACCTTGAATGCATGACGTCTGCTGTCTGATAGTTTTTCTCATTGTAGTCTTCAGTAAAGTCTTTTTCCTCATGTCAGGATGTGGTGAGACTCTTTCTCAGTCTCTGCAGACGTCCCTCATTGTGCATCTCCAGAGAAGAAACAGAAAAACTGGTCACTGCTTCAGCATCACAAACACTCTCCAGCATTGAGAGTGTTTTAGGAATTCATTCATTGTGTTGTGAATTTTGAAGGAGCAGAAACTTTACAGCTGCCAAAGATATGAGCTCCAATTCTGGATGTTTTAGGAAATGAAGTTCATCAAATGAACACTTGATTTTTGCTCATAACTCTCATTAAATTACTGAAGAAATGTAACATAAAAACCTGTAAACTCTCAGGCAGCTTTTGTTAAAGTTTGTCTATAATTCTATCATCATGTTCTGGAACCAGGACTCTGCAGAAGTTCCTTCAAACAGATACTTGTGTGTTTCTCTATTTCCTCAGGTTTGAACGTATAGCAGAGGATTAGAAACGAGTGATTTGAATATTTAAATCAGTCCAGTAAATGTTTGGAGTAAAAATGGTTAAATTTTTGATTTAGACAGATTTGTGTCAAATAATAATGTCGAGTCTCACTTAAATGTCAGCTAAGGTAAAACTATCCTTTTAATGTACGCTTTCAAAGGATTAAATGCACGAACCAAAAGGAAATACATATGACAATGCATTGTATTTCATTTTCTTGCTTTAATTTGTTTTTATCTAGGCGTTTCAAATCCTCTACAGTTGGGCCAGTTTTGGTTTGCTTCTCAAAAGCATGTTAAGCCTCAGGTGACACGTCTTTGTCCCACTGCAGGTCGCTGGTCGAAGCAGTTCGTAGAGTCGGGATGCTTGGAGGAAAATGAGGTTTGCTGGCTTTCACATGGAGATACTGCTGTAGATGCTGTTGTAGAGCTGATCGATCTTCGCCTTGAAGAATTCCTGTTTTTGTGCCAAAATTCATGATAATTTTTTTTTTTTAAAGAAAACCTTTCCGGAATGTTTTTCACAGCCTGCTTTACATTATTTCATCATATGGCACGTTTTTACAACATGTTGAAAAATCGCATTTATTTTTCGACATAGTATAGTAAGGCGTTTTTTTGGGCCAAAGTTCATGATTTTTTTTCTCACAGAAAACCTTTCTGGAGTGTTTTTCACGGCCTCCTTTACATTATTTCATCATATGGCACGTTTTTACAACATGTTGAAAAATCACATTTTTTTCCAACATAGTATACTATGGCGTGTTTTTGGGCCAAAGTTCATGATGATTTTTTTTTTCAAAGAAAACCTTTCTGGAGTGTTTTTCATGGCCTCCTTTACATTATTTCATCATATGGCACGTTTTTACAACATGTTGAAAAATCGCATTTTTTTTTCGACATAGTATACTATGGCGTTTTTTTGCGCCAAAATTCATGATGATTTTTTTTTCAAAGAAAACCTTTCTGGAGTGTTTTTCATGTCCTACTTTACATTATTTCATCATATGGCACGTTTTTACAACATGTTGAAAAATCGCATTTTTTTTTCGACATAGTATACTATGGCGTTTTTTTGCGCCAAAATTCATGATGATTTTTTTTTCAAAGAAAACCTTTCTGGAGTGTTTTTCACGGCCTACTTTACATTATTTCATCATATGGCACGTTTTTACAACATGTTGAAAAATCGCATTTTTTTTTCGACATAGTATAGTAAGGCGTTTTTTTGGGCCAAAATTCATGATGATTTTTTTTTCAAAGAAAACCTTTCTGGAGTGTTTTTCACGGCCTCCTTTACATTATTTCATCATATGGCACGTTTTTACAACATGTTGAAAAATCGCATTTTTTTTCGACATAGTATACTATGGCGTTTTTTTGCGCCAAAATTCATGATGATTTTTTTTTTCAAAGAAAACCTTTCTGGAGTGTTTTTCACGGCCTCCTTTACATTATTTCATCATATGGCACGTTTTTACAACATGTTGAAAAATCGCATTTTTTTTTCGACATAGTATACTATGGCGTTTTTTTGCGCCAAAATTCATGATGATTTTTTTTTCAAAGAAAACCTTTCTGGAGTGTTTTTCACGTCCTACTTTACATTATTTCATCATATGGCACGTTTTTACAACATGTTGAAAAATCGCATTTTTTTTTCGACATAGTATACTATGGCGTTTTTTTTGCGCCAAAATTCATGATGATTTTTTTTTCAAAGAAAACCTTTCTGGAGTGTTTTTCATGGCCTCCTTTACATTATTTCATCATATGGCACGTTTTTACAACATGTTGAAAAATCGCATTTTTTTTCGACATAGTATACTATGGCGTTTTTTTTGCGCCAAAATTCATGATGATTTTTTTTTCAAAGAAAACCTTTCTGGAGTGTTTTTCACGGCCTACTTTACATTATTTCATCATATGGCACGTTTTTACAACATGTTGAAAAATCGCATTTTTTTTCCGACATAGTATACTATGGCGTTTTTTTGGGCCAAAATTCATGATGATTTTTTTTTCAAAGAAAACCTTTCTGGAGTGTTTTTCACGGCCTACTTTACATTATTTCATCATATGGCACGTTTTTACAACATGTTGAAAAATCGCATTTATTTTTCGACATAGTATAGTAAGGCGTTTTTTTGGGCCAAAGTTCATGATTTTTTTTCTCACAGAAAACCTTTCTGGAGTGTTTTTCACGGCCTACTTTACATTATTTCATCATATGGCACGTTTTTACAACATGTTGAAAAATCACATTTTTTTTTCGACATAGTATAGTAAGGCGTTTTTTTGGGCCAAAGTTCATGATGATTTTTTTTTTTCAAAGAAAACCTTTCTGGAGTGTTTTTCACGGCCTACTTTACATTATTTCATCATATGGCATGTTTTTACAACATGTTTGAAAAATCTCATTTTTTTTCGACATAGTATAGTAAGGCGTTTTTTTTGCGCCAAAATTCATGATGATTTTTTTTTCAAAGAAAACCTTTCTGGAGTGTTTTTCACATCCTACTTTACATTATTTCATCATATGGCATGTTTTTACAACATGTTTGAAAAATCTCATTTTTTTTCGACATAGTATAGTAAGGCGTTTTTTTTGCGCCAAAATTCATGATGATTTTTTTTTCAAAGAAAACCTTTCTGGAGTGTTTTTCACGGCCTACTTTACATTATTTCATCATATGGCACGTTTTTACAACATGTTGAAAAATCGCATTTTTTTTTCTTTTCTTTTTTTTTTTTTTTCCGACATAGTATACTATGGCGTTTTTTTGCGCCAACATTCATGATTTTTTTTTTCAAAGAAAACCTTTCTGGAGTGTTATTCATGGCCTCCGTTACACTATTTCATCATATGGCACGTTTTTACATGTTGAAAAATGGTGGTTTTGTGATCGTGTGTATGTTAGTGGTGCTGTTGTGCTTTTTAATGATGTCCTTGATGTAATTGTGTACCATCTCTGTGGTCGTTTTGTGTTTATTTTGTGTTTTCATGGTCTTTTTATGTTGTATTATGTCGTTTTGTGGTTGTTTTCTGTCATTTGTGGTCATTGTGTATCTGTGATTTTTATACATGATTAAGTTAATGTAGTTAATGTGGTTATAAATAGCTGCTACATCTGGATTCGTGCATCTTTAATGACTCTTCATGAATATAATCGTCGTCTCCTCTGTCTCTGCTCCTCTACACACTCCTGATTTCTCCTCTTTGTCTTTCCATCGTTGTTACTTCATCTTCTGTTTCATTCTTCAAGTCTTTTCTTCTCCACTGAATGTTGGATTCGGTTCTTTCTGTCTGAAAAATGTGATTTTTCAACATGTTGTAAAAACTTGCCATATGATGAAATAATGTAAAGGAGGCCATGAAAAACACTATGGTAAGGTTTTCTTTAACATCTGTAAACAAAACAAAAATGTATCAACAAAGTTTTCTGTTAGTTTGTGTTCTTCTAAGTTTAACTCCAAGATTTTAAATACTTTCATTTACTGCAAATGAATATCTACTCCAAATGTCTCACTAATAATCATTATCAGCCTTTAAAACCCACAAAACACCCCTCTATACTGGACCACACTTAGTACAGTCCGGTTCCCCCTTCTATAAATTTGCTTGGAATCGTCCACTTCCTGTTTGTCAAAGTGGCCTTCTACCCGGACAGGTTTTGTTGGAGCTCATGCAGCAAACATTTTGGGTAACTGCACTTTAATATGGATGGATGACACTGAATTAGAGTCTGTTTTAATGAGACTGAGTTAAGATGTGTAGCTGTCATTAAATAGGAAATTATTTCTCAGAATTCACAGAGAAAAGTCTGAAATGTTTGCTAGGTTAGCGTCCCACATATTCTTTGGCTCAGCTAAAGCTAACTCTCTCCAACTTCTGGATCTCTTGAGTTGCTTGTTGTTAAAATATCTTGCTAGAGGTGCTGAAGCTCAGAAAGTCTGAGATGTTTGTTCAAAATAAGCTCATTCTCAAGTCTTATCTGAACTGTCCTATTTTGTTTGAACTTTCCCTAAACTTAGGAGTTAATGAAAGAGCAGCACATCCAGACTCAGTCTCATTTATGTAGAGATTAAACTTCAGTATCATTCATTGATGTTAAAGTGCAGTTTTTCAAATGTTTGTTGCACATGCTCCCGACCAAAGCAGTCCAGGTGGAAGACGATGTGAAGAGAAAGCTCCAGAGGATGAATATCACACATTTACGTTGGAAATAAATGTCCTTTAATTAGACATTGTCATGCAAAAGTTGGATTTCCCTTTAATGATGTTTAAATGTTTGCTGAGTGTTTTGTTGATGTTGGTTTCTAAATGTTTTTTGACACTCGGCCCCTAAGATTAAAACCTTTTATGGCTCACAAGCTGCAACAATTCACACATTATCAACTATCTTTCTGACTAAACTAAGATTAAAAAGTGAAAAACTGCCTGATTCCTGCATCATGAATCTTTTTGTTTTTCATGACAGTAAACTGAATATATTTGGGTATACATTTTATAAACCAAAACAAGAAATGAATTACTGGAGAAAACAATCAACAGATTAATGGACAAAGAAAATGTGTTTTCCAACATATATGGCTGAATTATTCCAACATTACAAGATACATAGAATTTTAATTCAATTTTATTCATATAATGCCAATTACAGGTCAAATTGTCTCAAGATGCTTTATTTTTACATTTTTTTTGGTCATATTTAAAATATGACAAAGTAAGAAATTTAAAGCTCTTGACTAATCCAATTTATTATTTGGTTTTTAAGAGACTAATCTTGCTTCCAGTCACTGTAAAAAGTCAGTCCATCCTGGCCGACTTCAACACCTCTTCATGACAGCTTGTTCTGCCTCCGACCTGGTGGAAACTCCAGAATCTCGGGAAAACCTGTCGAGACTCGAAGAACTCGTGGCGACTCGAAGAACTCGTCGGGCGGGGGAAGGTGTGGTGGGTGGTGGGGGGAGGTGGGGGAGTAGAGGGGGGAGGCCGCCACCCACCTCCCCGCCTACTCTCCGCCCTGACTCCACCCAGACTCCGCCTTGGCTCCACCCATGTGGTCACTTCAGGAACTACGATGCCAAAGGGACGACGAAATTATTTCTTTTCATCTGATCTGTAGCTCAGTGAGTTAAGGATTTGCCTATGGAGCTGCAGGTCGCTGGTTCAAGACCAGACACTTCTTAAGTTTTATCAAAATCCTGACAAAGACGAACAAAGAAAACTGCCAGTGGCAGGTCTTGAACCTGCGACCCTCCGCTTGGGAGTCTCTCTTCTTATCCCCCTGAGCTATCCGCTCAGATACTAATTCTTCTTTTTTTTGCGCATTTATCATCTATTTTTTGTCGTTTTCGAGTTTTTTTTTAACTCGAGTCTCGACTCGACCGTTTTTCTCAGGAGGTTGGACTTCAGCCTTTGAGCGGGAGGGTGGAACCCTCAGTTCCAAGACTTTCCAAAGACTCGAGACCTCCCGAGTCCTCAGGACCTGAGCTTTCACACAGTCTGAGGGCTGAAATTTTCTAAGTCCCACAGTAGTTCTCTGTTAGATTGAACTTTCAGACAGTCCAAGGACTGATATCTTCTAAGTTCCTGAGTAGTTCTCTGTTAGTTTGAACCTTCAGACAGTCTGAGGGCTGAAATTTTCTAAGTCCCACAGTAGATCTCTGTTAGTTTTGAAACCTTTCCAGCAGTCTGAAGGACTGAAATCTTGAAAGTTCTTGAGTAGTTCTCTGTTAGTTTGAACCTTCAGACAGTCTCAGGGCTGAAGTTTTAAAAGTTTCTCAGTACTTCTCTGTTAGTTTGAACTTTCTGGTTAACAGAAGCCTTAAAACTTGTGACCATGAGTCTTGATTTCACATTTAGACCATCCATCTGAGTTCTTCTCAGACCTTCACCTGTGGGTTTTTTAGAAATCCTGAACAAACTTTGATTCTCTTCACTGAACAGTAAAGTTTGTGGAGATCAGAAGGTAACATTAGTTTGATCGATGCCTTCAACTACTATTAGACTTTATCTGGAAATCAGTTTTCTGAAATGAGTTCTTAGTAAATCTGTCCACAATCAAACCAAGAACATAGAAAGAGGAAATGTTTGAAGAAACAACTTGATGTTTTCATTTCAGACTAGAAAACACTTTAAAGCCTTTATCTGTTTTTGCTCTTTTGATCATTTTATTGTTTCTTCTGTTCTAAAGTTTAACTGGTGCCCTTTCAAATGTTTTGTCTTTAGTTTGATTCTTCTTAAATGTTTAGTTTTGCTCTTTTCTCACCTTTTATTCTGTTCTAATGTCTGATCTGATTTTGAAATGTTTTGTCTTTTTAATGTTTGTTGTTTTTTCAAATGTTTTATCGGCTTGTTTGAAAAATTTCCTTTTCTTTCCCAATGTTTAATTTTTCGATAAAATATTTAAGGTTTTTCTTTTTAAATGTTTTACCACCTTTTAATGTTTAATTTTTTTTAATCCTTCATTGTATTTTCTGTTTAATTCCTATTTAAAGTTTTATTGTCTTTAAGATTTAATTTTCTAATTAAACATTTAATTTTTTAATTAAATGTTTTGACTTTTAAAGGTTTAATAATCTAATTAAATGTTTAGTATTTTTCTAAATGTGTAATATTCTTGTTTAATTGCATTTTTTAAATGTTTAATTATCTAAAATATTTCATCTGTAATTTTTGAATATTTGTATTTTTAAAATTTTGTTTAATTTCATAATGACAATGTATCTTCTGTTTAATTATCTATTTCAATATTTTGTCTGTTTAATATAGATAATACATTAAATGCAAATTAAATTATATTAAACAGACAAAATATTGAATGAGAAAATTAAACAAGATACATGTCATTATGAAAATTAAACAAAATTTTTAAAATACAAATATTCAAAAATTACAGATAAAATATTGTCCATAATTAAACATTTAAAAATATTTAATAATAAAAACTTTTTAAAAGTTTTATTGTATTTTTTTTTCCTTTGATTTAAATTGCTTTTTGTTCTGTAGTTTATTTCTTTAATCTTTTTCTGTCAAGATTTTAATCTCAACCTTAAAAATGAAAATAAACCCTTAAATCACAATGAAAATACTTCTGTTGTCACAATCATGAGTTAATCAATTATTCAGTCTATCAATTCAACTTTATTTGTTTAGCACCTTTTACACAGATGACAAACTTAAACAAGCAAAGAGAAAAAAAACTATGCTAAAACTATGATTAAAACTCAAAAACATTACAAAAAAAAAAAAAGATTTAACAGTGGTAATAAAATATGTTGTGTCCAGGGGATGGAGGGAGTTTATTGAAGTCTTCTTGGGCTCACATGGGCAAATCATTTAAAATATAAACTTGATATTCAGTCTAAGGAAACTGCAGAGCGACAGAAGAACCAACAATATCTCCTGTTTTCTGCTTTAATGAGTCGACCTCTGCTTGTGCTTTCAGACCAAAGAACTACAGACTCTTCACAACCTGCTCAAACTCTTGGTACAGGACCTCACCTACATGGGTCAAGAAGGTTTCCTTCTCATTTCTACTCTGAAGCTCACCTTCTCCTGCTCAAACTGCTGACAAATGTTTCTGCTGCTCTAAAGTCTGGCTCTCCAGAACTTCCTAAAAACTCTCAAAGTCTCTTCTGCTGCAGGTTGCTTTGTAGAACTGTTCCAGAAAACCTCACTAAACCACATGGAGGGGCCTCAAGATAGTCGTCCAAATGAAACTGTACAAAAACCAAACTAGCACAACCCAAACGCTAAAGTCTCCTGCAGCCTACCAGAGAACCTCTGAGAACAGAGAATCAGGACAGGAACTCTTACCTTCTGGACAACCAACGTTGGTTCACAAACAAGAATACAGAATGTGTCTGACCAAAAACCTCTGAAGACTCACTACAGCCAAGATAAAGACACAACTCAGCTGCAGCAAATCCACTAATCACTGCACACATTAGCACCATGTGCTAACTGTGGCTAAAGAACCACATTTACCAAGACAACTATCCAGTACAAAGCCCTAAAACACACCAAGAAACACATTAAAGTCTATTTTACTGCTGGAAGCTGCAAGCCAACGCCTAAAGAACAAACTAAAGCAATGGAAACAAACCCAGTTCAGTGGTGAAAGAAGCAGAGGAAATGTTTGGCTGCAGCCACATAAAGCAGGAAGACACTGAGCTGCTCAGGTGTTCCTGATAACACCAAGCAGCCACCTGGACAGCCAATAGGAACACAGCTTACTGGAAGTCCAGAGGGCTGGGTTAGTGAAGGAAATTTAAAGTTGAGGCAGAAAGTTAACAAAGAAAGTTGAAAACCACCTTCTGATACCTGAAATCTCTGAGTTTTCACACAAAGAATGCCTGAACATGTCAAACTGGTTCCATAGTAGAACCATCATTGTAAAAACGTCATAGTATGGTGTGTTGCTCAAAAAACATTACGACCCTGCTGTCTAGGGTCGCCGAGGAGCAACACAAAAAAATGGACAAACACTGGTTTCCAGGGGGTTAGGAGGATATTTATTTGAAAGAGCAAGTTTACAACAACAAAACAAGTGAGCAGAAAAATCACAAAGCCTGTCTTTAGTTCAGCTGAAAATATTAGTTTTTGTCTTTTTTATTGACCAAACTTTTCAGGAAGTAGATGAAGAATAATTAAAGCTCTCATGTAGAAGTCCAACTTATTTTGGATCCTTGTGGAGAGTTTAATCTTAGAGTTTGTACAGCTGTTGAGTTTTTAGAGTCACATGGATTGTTTTGACATTTAATAACCGAGTCCTGAAATAAAATTACAGTTGTGGATTTCTGTCATTTAGTCTGGACTAAACAAATAACAGCAGCATAAATCTCAAACGTCATTATGAGGAGTCTGGATTGAGATTTCTCACTTGATAATGATCAAAACATGAAATTTAGGTTAGTTTAAAGGAATATTCCACCTTAAATCTTTGAATGTTGACCTAAAAGGTTGGTTTCAGGAAGTATTCCACCTCCAAGGTCCTCAAACATCCACCTTAAAGGAGCAATCCACCAAAAATCCTTGGACATGCACCTAAAATGTTGGTTTAACCGAGTATTCCATCCAAAATCCTCAAAGAGACCTGAGGGGCTGGTTAAAAGGAATATTCCACCTAAAACCTCAAATATAGACCTGAAAGGGTGGTTTAGAAAAAATCCTTCAATGTAGACCAAAAAAGTTAGTATGGAGGAATATTCCACCTGAAATGTAGACCTGAGAAGTTGGTTCGGAAGAATATACCATCCTAAACATCCTTAAATGTAGACTAAAAGACGGTTTGGAAGAAAATTCCACCTAAAATCCTCCAATGTAGACCTAAAAGGTGAGTTTAATGGTATATTCCACCTAAAATTCACTACTGTAGACATTGGAAGTTGGTCTGATGGTATATTCCACCCAACATCCTTTAACATAAACTTAAGAAGTTCGTTCAAAGGAATATTCCACCTAAAATCCTTCAATGTAGACCAAAAAATCTTGGTGTAAAGGAGTATTCCACCTTAAATGTAGACCTAAAGGATGGTTTGGAGTAATATTCTACTCTAAAATCTTCCAGTGTAGACCTAAAAGGTTGATCTGATGGTATATTCTACCCAACATCCTGGAACATTTACCTAAAAGGTTGGTTTAATGGTATATTCCCAGAAGAACCCTTGAACATTAGGCTTAATGGTATATTCCACCCAAAATACTTGTACATATACCAAGAAGTCAGTGTAAAGGAAATGTAGACCTAAAAGGATTGTTTAAAGGAATATTTAAACTGATTATTTTCATTATTTAATAATCTGTTATCAGTCAGAACCCTGGCAAACTTATTTTCATCAGTTTTTTTAGTGGAAGTCACAAATAAAGGAGCTCTTGGTTTTTCCCAGCGTTACTGAGTCCAAAGCTGCTGTTTCAACACAGAACGTTCACATGCATCCACAAACCTCTCAGCACTCAAACACCCACAGACAGGCGGCCGGCTGGGCCGAGGCTCGGCGGCGTCCTCAGACCCACGAGTCGGGGAGTCGGTGAACTTGTTGGTCCGGTTTGAAGGCCTCCGTGTGGTCCAGTAGAAGTCCACGTAGTCGGTGTTGGCTTTGAACCGCAGCGACTGGCCGCCATCAGGTGGACCGGCTCGTCCTCGTAGGACTCCTCCTGTAGCCTTGAGGGGACCACAGGAACATTCAGTAGCTGTTGGAGTTCTTCCTGTCAGGCTCGTGGTAGAACGGCTCTGAAGAATCTTGTACTTGTCTTATCTGGAACAATCTAACAGCCTAAACTGTTAACAGCAGTGTAAAGAAGCAAACACACAGGCATAGATTAGGACTCAAACTAGATTTATTTTAGAAAACAAATCAGCTTAGAGGCATTTGTTCACACATGTGGCTGAATAGGAGGCCGTCCAATCAGATTTGAGGTCTTCACTCTGTAGGTTATTTGTTTGTTGACACTCTTGGACCTCCATCAGCTGACGTGGATGTTTGATGGTCTTCTCTAGTGCCAGATGATTCATCCATGAATTCAGCAGCTACAGACTGAAATGAAGCTCATACTGCCATTATTGAATTCCTGTTCCAGATCAAATGTTCAGAGCTCACCTTGAATGCAGCCGTCTGCTGTCTGATAGTTTTTCTCATTGTAGTCTTCAATGAAGTCTTTTTCCTCATGTCAGGATGTGGTGAGACTCTTTCTCAGTCTCTGCAGACGTCCCTCATTGTGCATCTCCAGAGAAGAAACAGAAAAACTGATCACTGCTTCAGCATCACAAACGCTCTCCAGCATTGAGAGTGTTTTAGGAATTCATTCATTGTGTTGTGAACTTTGAAGGAGCAGAAACTTTACAGCTGCCAAAGATATGAGCTCCAATTCTGTATGTTTTAGGAAATCAAGTTCATCAAATGAACACTTGATTTTTGCTGATAACTCTCATTAAATTACTGAAGAAATCCAACATAAAAACCTGTAAACTCTCAGGCAGCTTTTGTTAAAGTTTGTCTATAATTCTATCATCATGTTCTGGAACCAGGACTCTGCAGAAGTTCCTTCAATCAGATACTTGTGTTTCTATTTAAGGCCTCAGGTTTGAACGTACAGCAGAGGATTAGAAAGGAGTGATTTTAATATTTAAATCAGTCCAGTAAATGTTTGGCGTGAAAATTATTAAAATTTTGATTTAGATAGATTTGTGTCAAATAATATTGTAGAGTCTCACTTAAATATATCCAAATGAGTTCAGTGTATTTACATTTTATAGAATATTTGATTTCTTAATCTCAATACTGTAGGGTCTGACCCTAAATATTATAATAATGATGTCAATTTAAATAATATTTCAGTGCAGAGTCATAAACTTTAATCAGCTAAACTTACATAATAAATATCACTGTACAATCTTAACCTGAACATTCATATTATTGAGGTAAATTTACATAAATCATGACATTCTAGAGTCTTAACTGGAATATTTCTAACACTAATCTTTTTGTATTGTGCTGATAAACAACAATAACCCGACTTTCAGATAATATTTGTTGTCTGTGACTGTGAGACTAAATTCCTACACATTCTGGAACTGGACTGAATTTCCCAAAATGGAAACATGGACAGAATTTAACACTCATGTATCCATGGCAACGCTAACGTTTCTGCTTCTTACCAAAGTTCACAACACAAGTAAAGATTTTAATGTAAAACTTCAGGGATGACTGCTGACCATAAGTATTCTGATCAATACTTCATGATCAATATCAGGACAGATGTTACAACTCCAGCTGTTGCATTAGACTGCAGTTATTCACAGAGAAATTAAAACATCACATTCCTCATAAAAACTAGATGGGACTTTTATTAAATAAAGTGTTGGTGAATAAACAGTGTAAAAAGTGCAAAGCAGCTCCATTAAATCAGGAGATGTGAGACTTCCACAGCATGGATCACCATCTGCTGTGTTGATTCATAGCTGAATGTCAGAATGAACTGAGATAGAAAAGCTGCTTTGAGCTGCAACATTACGGTCTGACAATCCAACACCATCACAGTTTTCATCTGGTTGTGTTGCTCCAACATGCTGTGAAGTTCAGTTTTTACCTGAATCAATACAGAGATTCTATTTCCAACCAAGACTGGAAGAAAAATTAGAATGTTATGAGGTTATTAATGCAACTAAATCCTTTCAGATGGAAGGATTTACTTCTAAGTTCTAATTCAAGTTTGAGTTGGAGCACATTGCATTCACAAAGAAAAACAGTGAAACCTTCATAGCAACATTTAATAAACCTAAAGCTTCCCTGTTGGCTCATTGGTGGAGTTTGTTACTGAGCATCTGAACCTTAAATCCAGTGAGACGACCATCTTCAGTCGAGGCCAGTCAGAGAACTTCAAGACCTTCCATCAGCTGGACCAGATGTGGCATCATCTCCCTCTGAACATCTGGATGACAGGAGAAAAGACAGAAATCAAACACAGATCACAGAAATACAATTTATTCACTTTCATCATTATATAAATGTAGCATGAACTTTATTAAAACTTGACAATATCAGTAATGGAAGTAAATGTTTTTATCTCATGTTGAAGCTAAATTTAAAGTCAATTTTAATGACAGTATATCCTGAGAGGAGTGAGAATGGAGCTTTTCTTTCCTTTTTAGAATATTCCCTCAAATATTCTGTTTATTATTGGCTTTAGAAGCATTTTTCTTTATTTATTTTTAGATACCTCAGACTGATGCACTTTGCTGGTTTGCAGATAATTTCATGTACAATGACAATAAAGATCTTCTATTATAACATAATTTGCTAAAACAAGAACTGCAAACCTTCTCAACCATCTCTCAGGCTGCAAAATTCCAACTGCGACCAAGAATTATCTGATGTAGTTATTATTATAATCTTTACTGAACCAGCCCTGGAATTAATAAAAATCTGTATATGGATATGATTTTCTCTGATGAGACCACTATGGAAGCTGTAGTAATTATTAACTATCCTTTGAAGGGAAAGGTTAGGTCTTCATTCAGTTGGGTAAAAAAATGCTCTCCCTTAAAAAAAAAAAAAAAACTGCATACAATAAAGTAAATCTCTTCTGCGCTGCACACATACTACACTTTTGTATGACTCTGGATGTCAGAGTAAAGGCAGACAGATCCACCAATCAGCCACAACATTCTGACCGCTGACAGCTGAAGAGAACAACATCCATCATCTTGTTCTAATGCAACGTTCTGCTGGGAAACCTTGACGTTCATGTGGATGTTTGACATGTACCACCACCTAAACACTGCAGGACAAACAACCCCCTAGTCTCCATGGCAACAGCACTCCTTGATGCCAGCTGCCACCCTCAGCAGGACAAACTAAACTGCTCAGGAGTGGTCCGAGGAACACGACAGATCTAAGCTGTTCACCTGGGTTCCACACTCCCCACATCCAGATCTGATGGAGCATCTGTGGGATGGTCCAGGATCAGCCTGGTCTAGGTAGGATCCACCCTGCAACCCACAGGATCCACAGAATCCACAGGACATCCCCAGAGGTTCTGATGAACCACTGGGTCAGAGGAGTTTTAGCAGCATAAAGGGACCAACACAGTATTAGTCAGGTGGTCAGAATGTTATACTGTTATATTGTCATGCTGATTATATGATCAGTAAATGTCACCATCAATTATAACATCCACATTGATCAAGAAAAAAAAACAACTATCAGTTCATTCAGAAACTGTGGGGTTAAACCTAAAAACACAGACCTCAACAGCAGTTTGTTTCAAAGCAGAACACCAGCTGCTTTTCACTAAAGAAGCTTTCAAAGCAACAATTAAACGACAGTTTTGTTCTCATTAAGTTCAGAGTCAGCCAAAATAATGTACACACATCAGGAAAAGAAAAACTTGCATAAGTACTTCTATACATATAGATACCTCTTTCGAAGTTTGATCAAATCACGATAACTCTGTGTCCTGTTGTACGATGTTTTCCCAACAGATGGCGCTACCCTCATGAATGGAGCATCAACAAGTGACGTCTACAACACAACAGAAATGTCTGGAAGCCAGTGGCCACCACTTTGAGCACCTCTTGTAATTGTAGAGGCCAAAGATAACTTTTATTAATCTCGTGATGTCTGAATAAATTTGGTATTGAAATATTTATGCAAGTTTTTCTTTTCCTGATGTGTGTAAACATTATTTTGGCTGACTCTGTATAATGGGTTTCTGACAGGTCACCAGGCAACATCTTTTTATAATAATGACAAACATACCTGCATTCTACAGGAGTGATTTTCCTCATGTGCAGGTAAAGATGTGTGAGGAGCTTAGAGATGACAGGAGCAGGAGTCATCCTCACTAATTCAGCTTCCACCTAGAAACAGAAAGACCACAAACAAACACACTGATATACTCTCAAACGTTCAACCTCACAGCCTCAAAATATCTGTTTAGGAAGTGTTGTGTTTCTAAATTCTGCTGAAAGCATTGACAGACATTCTCTTACAAGGTTGTGTAAAAAGCAGCCTGTCCTCTGAGCTACTGAGAAATTTTCCTGAACAAAGTTTCTACGTGTAAATCAGCTCAACAAAAACTAAAGCCTCAGTCAGAGATAACAGGTATCGCAAATTATAAAGAACTTTCTTTGTTAACTCAGACTTTCTGCTTCAACCTCACATAAAAAGGGGAGTTTAACTCATCAGGTGACTGAAAATGAACGGCTTGTGCAGTTCTAGATCCAAAAGTAGGATGTTTCAACTCATGTTTTACTACAAATACATGCAGTAATAAATAAATACAATGGCTGGTTGTTAGTTTATTCACTATTAATGTCATTTTATATACTGGATTGAACTTGAGCAGTGGAAGAGAGAAGGAATTTAATGAAATTATGGAGATTCAGAGAGGTAATGTTGCGCAATGTTAAGTTAAGCGCGGTTTAATTCAAACCAGCTGAATGTTAAACTTCAGTGCAGCTCAACGGGTTTCAGTTAACCTTAAAGTAAAATAACTTTTTTAAAAGCTAAAATACACAGCAGAGAAATACAGGTTGAGAAGGTCATTCTAATAATGAGGACAGCTGCGGCAGCAACTAACACAGGTGTTCAGTGGTAAGTTAGCCACCTGTGTTAATTAGCCCGCTAGCTAACTTAGCCGCTTAGCTAGCTAACGCGTCCGGACCAACTGCTCAAACACGACAAAACACAACTCTTCACAAGTCGCTGACTTAACGTACAACAAAACAACGCTACTGGTTAGAAGTATTTATCTTCTTACCGTGTTTTACTCCAAAAACAAGATCAACAGCAGCCAGAGATGCAACCAGACGTGCCGACCATAGATATACATGGACTAGATACGCTAGCGTGCTGGCTTCTATATTGTCTATGGTCTGACCAATCACTGCTCTCTGGCTCCGCCCTCTGAGAATCTTGTTGTCGTTTGGCTCCACACTTCCTGATGACCACTTCCGGTCTCAGAAAATGAAAAAACGGACATTTTTTCGTTTCTGTCTCTTACTGATTTTACTTTCTTGTTATTCTAAATATAAAACGAAAATCAAAGCATTTTTAAAAAATCGTATATCCCTTTTTGATCATGAATAGTAAAAACGCCTTTTATTTCAATTTTAATTTTTGTATTTTAAAACGAAAATCAAATAACCACTCGTTTTTTGTTTTTCAATACCCGTTTCAGAACGGAAAATCCAATTACCAGATCCGTACACGGACCCACCACACACACCTTTGACAAACTTCCACACATTAGTTGAGGAGCCGCGAAAACCTGGTCGCCCCAAACTATTTTACATCTGGCGAAGCTCTCCAGCAAACTACAGTCGGATGAAGAGTCCAGCCACTCGTCTGGCCCGGATTCTGCCACCAGCGCGGATGAAGCCGATCTTATCGAAGGAATTGATCATTCCAGTGACATGTAAGTCTGTATTCATGAGAAGTTGTTTGTTTTGAGTTGGAGAAAAGTAAAGAAAGTATAATATACATGTAACGCCGCCGAAAGCATTCCGCGCAAAATACGCATCATTTTTACAAGTCATGTGCTGCGCACAGCTAACGTACCACGTAACTTTTTCTGTGTGCAGCATTTACAATGTTGGGAAGGAGGAGGAGGAGGAAGAGGAGAGAATGGAGGTCTCCTGCTGTCCTGGTACCCAGCGAGAGGTAGAGGGACAGACCGTCCTCCAGCCAGGAGACGCTGCAGCAGCCGCTCCACCAGCGAGCGCTCCGGGCCAGAGGCGCTCCCTACAGCTGGCTGGAAAACTGAGAAGGAACCTGACAGCTTACCTTCTCTGCCACATTTCCTGCCGAAAAGGAGGCCAGGTGTCCAGCCACCTCTGTCAGAATATGTGGACAGCCCTTCTCCATCAGACCTGTCCAAGTACTTGGACCAGGAGACCATCAAAATACTGTTTCTGATTCAACTCAGTAAAAACGATTTTCTTTTATTTTCAAATGCACTTTTTATGGTCTGACCATGGTTTTGTACATAAAATATATGTGTGAAATTTGATTGCACTATTGTAAATAATTTGTTTTGATGTTGATGTTGTCTCTGCAAATTTTGCAGTTTTGTTTATTTTGTTTTTTTTTCCCCCCAGAGGTTACAAAATTGACCATATCTCAAAAAGAAAATTATGTCAGACTCTAAATAAATTTCCTGTGGTTCCAAAGGATATTGTGCAACTTTTTTACATTTACAAATTTGAGGGATACAGCTATGCAATTTCTGTATTTTGAAATATATGTGAAAAAAACAAAAGCGATTTTCATTTTTTTTAAGGTTTATTGCACTTTTAAGCAATTTTTTGTAGTAGTTAAGACATAAGTCAATACATATTATTACAATTTGGGATATCAGGGTTATTTTGATGTAAAGCAAATAAAAATACTCAAAAAAATGGCACTACAGCATGTAAAAATGTAAAAATATGTCCTGGCGGACTTGCACAATGGTGGGTCTTAAAGGGTTAAACTGTTTTGTTTTGTTTGACAGCTGAGACACACAGACTGTCCTCATATGTTCTGATTGTCAACCTTCTGATTATTCACCATCATTACACTCAGCTTATGAGATAAAACATATGTGACCACATGGTTCGAATGGCCTAAATGTTTATATACTTGATATATTCCAATTTTTAACCATGCCACTATTCTTAAAGTAAAATTTAGACATTATTTTATGAACTTAAGAGAAATAGTTCAACTTTTTGGTTAGCAAACTAGCTTAGCTTCCTGGTTCATTTACAAAGTTAAAAGGGGAAATACATGCTTTCTGCCTCCATGTGCACAGACCAGTGCAAACTCTGAAAGTGCACGTGGTTCCATTCATACCATAAAAGGTCCACATGAGAAAGTAAAATTGTCTCTAATACTGAAATCAAAAAAACAAGATATATCAGCAATGTACAGACTGGGCTGTAGAACAGTGTCAGTGTGATGATTCCTGTTGTGCACTGAGCACAGCTAGAAGACAAAGCACAGGATATCTGGAGAATTTAGATCTTTCCACTGTTGTTTGTTCTCCATCAGTGGAAAGCATGTACAAATGACAGCTACGCCTATGTCTGGCAGTGACATCAATTATAAGGGTCATTATAGAATTGGAGGACATTTTACATCCCACCCATCAAATATCAAATCTATTTACAAAATGATAAAACATGCAGTTGTTGTGTAAATTAAAATGTCCTGAGACAAAATCTCAAAACAGTTAAAATGAAATTTAGGGCTCCTTTTTTTTTTGGATGTCTCACTATACCTCATGTAACCCTGTTATGCATATTATCAGGATAAGACCAATTCTTTTGGCTCTTTTCCTGACTGTTTTCCGTCAGTAAATTTGTCCTCTTTATCAGCATTAACAGCTAAATATCTAGCTTCTACTCCTGAGAAAAAGCTAACATTAGCATGGATTAGCAACCCTGTTACTGTGATTAGAGTAGGGTTAGCAAACAACAAATAAAACATGGAATAAAAATGGTACCACTGATGTTGAAGCCAAAATGTCCTCCAAGTCTGGAATGACCCGTAACTCTTTAAATGATTAATTATAAACTTGTAGGTAACTAAGAATCCCCTTGTCCAGTGTCTTCTCTATAAAAGCATTTAGTTTTCCTGCACATGTGCAGTTGGCATGCATGCAGTTGTGGACGAAACATGACCTGGCCTTAAGTGTACCAACCGTTCTATGGGTGATAAAGTAGTTCTTTATTTAACCTCTTTAAAAAGACTAAATTTGGGTTTGTCAGGCAATCCCATGACTCCATCACTGCACCTGGTCATGAAAAAATAAGTCCTTTTAAAGTTAAGCTTGCATTTTTACAGTACTGTTTGGATAAGACCAGGAACAAGATGTTAGCATGCTTTAAAGTTGTCTGTGCTACAGTAACAGTAGTTAATGCACTGATGTGACAGCTCTATCAGTCTTTAACTTGTGGAAAGACTGGAAAATGTCCTATATAAGGAGACCATTGGATCACTTGTGAAAGGTGTATTTTTTGGTCTTGAATCATAGAGTGACACATCATTTTCCACTTTCTGTGAAAAGGAGTTTTAACTGTCATATTGTCTGAAAATTACTGATTTTGAGATTCAGCAGATCTCTGCTGAATCTCTCTCTTGTGAGTTTGAGTTCATTGTCTGCATCAAGATGGTATCTGCTGTTTTTAGGAGACTACGACTCAGACCTTGCAGCATCATATGAAACTGCTGAAGGTATCACTTCTGTCTCAACAGAAAACCCTCAGTCTGTCACTCCTGAAAAGCATTTCAAGGTACGTAAGTTCTACAAGTCTCGGCATTGTGAGAAGGACCATGTCTCAAGGGAAAAGAAGCCCAAAAATGTTAGGTTTACAATAGCTGAAAGGATCGTTCTGATTTATTACCTCTTGGACGTCATTGTTGCAGCTCTGGCTGTCATTTCTAAGAGTAAAGCTTTATTTATTCAAGAATTCTCATTGAGATCAAAATCTCTTTCGGTAGACAGACCTGAGAACAAAGTAGAAACACACAAGACCACAACAATGAAAACCATTCACTCCAAACAACAATCACACAGTTACATTAATTAAAACATTCACAAACTCTCCCAGAGGAAGGAGTGTTTCTCGCTACACCACCATTTGATGTGGCAAGAAACACCAACAGCCCCACAATCAAGTGGTGAAAGGCTAATATTTTAGTCAGACTAACACTTTAATTAGATGTAAAATCAAAATGTGAGACAGAATCTCTCATCTTAGAGTAAAATGGCCACACGGTCACCCATCGCAAATACAGATGGTCAGTTTTAAAGCAGAATTTTGATTGCAAACTTGAACTATTTTACATACTAGATAATGGTTAACTTGAGTAAAACTAATAAGATTTAGGCTGAGCACAAAAATGGTCAACCAAAGGAAAACAGGGCTGGTGGATGTTGCTAACTCAAAGAACCAAATAAAACCAAACAAAGCCTAGCAGAGTTCTTAAACTCGCTAAACATGAACAAAACAGCTGAACTCCGTAGCCAAACCTGAACACAGTAGTAACACCCACTGCAAACAACAGAAACTAATACAAATGGGTGCATAATTAACTAAATAAAACTGGTGCCTCAAAACACACATTTTTGAACAAGACACAACATACGAAGACACAAGTCACAAGTCGCTTCTCACCAAATTAGCAGGCTTCTAATAGAAACTATAGCCTTCACCAAGACTGGTAACTCCTCACCAAATTAGCAGCTGCTAACAGAAGCTTGACTTCCAAGTAACAACCCCTCAGTGGCTACGGAATCTACAGACCACACAGAACGCACACGAAACACAAAGAGACACCAGGGCAAACTGTTCACACTAAATCTCAGGGGTCCCAGCTGAGAATTTGATTGTAGGATTTATGCTCTCCAGGTGTGGTGATGGCTGCGACCGGTTAGCTGAAGGTGGAGGGAACTGGGTGGTGGCCCAATCGGACAGGTCGGGAGGCAGGGAGACCAAAGGCTGGAGACGCATTAGCTGAGATGACTGGCAGCTGGGGTTCTGGAGAGGCTACGACCTACACATGACATCTCCCCATACAAAGACCCAAAATAAAATCCACCCCAGAAACAAAACGGCACACAATCACCTGTGGCCTAATACTATCTAAAGTCAACATTTGTTTTGTAATCATTCATCTGATCTGGATCTCGATCATCCTATTTAATATGTATTTCTGGTCATGTGAAAAATGTAGAGAAATCTTCATTCTTCTTTTACCTCAGGTTTGATTTCCACCAGCTCCTATTTTTAAAAAAAATGAAGCTAGTGTTAGCTGCTTGTTTCTAATCTAGTAACTGCTTACTGTATTGTCTTTCTGCAACGGCAAGCTAAAAACCTGTATTCTGCTTTTTTCCTATCTTACTTACTTATTAATTATTGTTTTCTTATGCCATTGAACATGTGAGTGTTTGCCTCTGGGACATTGTCAATGATTTCATTTTCCCCCCAATACTGTAAATACTAAGAAACCTCTAAATAACCCCCAATAGTGAAAGCTGGTATAAGACGGAAGTATCATTTTACAAAATAAATTTGTGCTAGTTTTTCACTTACGCTGAAGTAAGAATATTTAGCTGTGAACTCAGTTTGAACCCAGTTGTACACAAATGCACAAACAGTGCGCACACACACACAAAATTAGACTAAACCAGTGTGGCGAGCCAAACAGTGCGGCATCTCTGAAAGATGAAGTCATTTGATCGACCGGATGCAGCTGCTGCGACTTTTTCCGGCAAACTAATCATTAATTAGTATGTGATCAGGGCGTCAACACTTGCAGGACTGCAGTGAATCCTCACATGTTCTGCTGACAGGATGGGAATGTAAAATATTCTCACAAGACGGTTTGTAGGCTGCGAAAGTAAAAAAAAAAGATCTTCCTTTCGAGCTTCATAATGGCTCTTTGAAGATCCAGCCTACAAAACAGAGCAAATATCAGCTGCCATTCAAATAAATACCAGGATGAATTCAGGTTTTTGCGATGCCTGTGTTGCCACTGGGTGCCTGGGGTTAGTGGGCCAATCAGATGTACTTACCCTCTATGTCCTCCACAGAAATGCAGAGTCTGTGTGATAATCCCTTTAGGGATTTTGACTGAAAATGCTCCCTCACTGCACGACTGGCATACTTCTTGGCTCTAAGCAGAGGAAAGATCAACACACCTTGGTGCTAAGAAAGGACAAATCGGACGGGGAAATTACGGCAACACGGAGGGAAGCTGGAGAAACAAAATGTCCTTAAATGAAGCTTTTACTTTAATTAAAACAAAAGGAAATAGATTTTATTTCAAGGTTAATACCATCTCGAAAACCTGTAAGTGGAAATCATTTTTGTGTAATAAATCCCAATTTTTCATTCACATCTCCAAGAAACTGTACAGATTCCCTACTTAGATGCCTTTACAATGCACACTTTTCCCACACTAGCAAACACAGAGGACAGAGAAAGAGACCGAGAGGGAGAACGCCACACAGAGCCGCCACCGCCACCCCTCCTCCCTCCCTACCTTGTCTTTCATTATTTATTTACTGTCTGCAGTTTTTCCATCGCACGCATATTGATGCAGAGAAAGCAGGGTGTGAGTGCGTGTCAGAATCATTTCCTGACGAGGGAGACAAGGTGGAAGTAATCAGCAGAGCGCTGATGCAATATGACAGCCCCTAGAACCGCTGGTACACAGTTAAGAGCAGGAGGGAGGAGAGAGGAGAGAAAAAAATCTCCCCACTGAAGGAAGCGGCAAGATTTGCACAAGCAACATTCGGGTGGAAAGTAGATTTGCAAAGTTCTAAAAGTTTGAGAGAAGAAAATCGGATTCTAGGGCTGTTTTGTCGGAGCTCATCTCTGTAAATTTCTCCTTGCGGTGAAGGGAAAAAAAAAAGAAGTAGTGCAAAAACAGTGCATTGTATTGTTTTAGGATCGCTTAACAATCTAGATAAGCTTCTTTTTTTTTTTTAAGATGTTTCCACGTCACTTCTTTCGCTGCACCCTCGAGGAATTTAAGTAATTTGGAAAATATGTTCGTGCTGCGTTCTACAATCGTGACTAATGTCCAGATTTTTTGAGATGGGAAAGCTCCCCAAGGGGTTGCTATGATAAAGGCTGACTTTTATTTCCTTTTTTTTTTTTTTTTTTTTAAAGAAATTCAATCAAACAAGGTCCAATTTATTCATGCATAATCACGAGGAAATTCAGCCAGTTTATTTCAGCTAGTGCAATATGGAAAGGAGGACGCAGTCTAGCAGGGTCTGCAGGGAAGCCAGCAGCACGTCTGGCTGACATGATCTCTCTCCTCTAATCTTGTCTGACTGTTCCGCTCTCTCTCTCTCTCTCTCTCTCTCTCTCTCTCTCTCTCTTTCCGAGGCAGGTATAGATTGATTAGTTATCCTGCAGCCATCACCAAGCGCAGAGAAATGGCCGGGCTCTTCTCTCAGTGTAACACACCTGTACATATCTCCCTTGCACATCTGTACATCTCTATCTCGTTCACTTCTATCTCTGTCTCTGTCATCACCTTTGTCTGCTTCCATTCAAACACCTTCAACCTGTCTTTTTCCACACATTCACATATATAGTACACACACACACACACACACACACACACACACACACACACACACACACACACACACACACACACACACACCATCTGCTCCCCCTGACAGACACAACCTTCCTGGGTGTAGTAATTGATGAATGTGGCAAACGATGCTTTTAGGGTCTCCCTGTGTCTCCTCTGTACGCGCCGACCTCGGAGAGCGAATGGGTGAATCCCCTGCTCAAACACACACACACACACACACACACACACACACACACACACACACACACACACACACACACACACACACACACATTCAAGCGCCCACAAAAGTGGTGCGAGAATGCTGATTGATTGATTGGGGCGGTCGGTTTCATGACGGCTAGCGACATTTATCCACATCATGTCAACGCCTCTGCTGGCAGCCGGAGTCTCGGAGTAATCTCGAAGGAATTAGGTAATCAAAGTCAGGAGGGCTGGAAACCGGGGCGGTGTCCACGCAAAAGTCTGAACACATTTAAAAGAGCAGAAAATGCTCAGCTTAGCAGCCGAGTAGATAAATGAGATCAGGACTAGCATCGCTTGATTTGAATATGACGCTCATATCAGTTATTTTGTCCAAAAATGGAGAACTCAGCGTAGCAACGTTAATGTTCAACCTGTTTTAATAACTAAAACCTACACTGAAATGCAGAATTGGTGGACCAAGCTAAATAAATTGCAGCAATTGGTAGCACATAATTAAACAAGAAAAGCACTCAAAGAACACAGTACTTTGCGCTGAGCACAAGCATGTGTCATGCATGTGTACGTTATGTACGGATACTGAATCGCGTGACCTAAATATGTAGCAGGCGGCAGGAATTGATGGGACTCAGAAACACTCCCACAGTTTAATCAATTGTTCCTTGTATCATTTCCCACGGATATATTCTGATAAGTCCACAATGGTCGATTTGTAGTAGGATCGTAATCATGTGATCGTCAGCAGGCAGCTGACGTGGTGTTCATTTGTTGTCATGGTTACAGTGACACCATGCCACTATCTTGCAGTGATACAGAAATCTTTAACAAATCCGTGACTATAAGCCGCATCACTGCCAGAATCTAATCAGTTGGTCCTTGTGTCATTTCTGACCTTCCCTGAAAATTTCATCCTAATCATTTTTGAGTAATGTTGCGAACAGACAGACAGAAAGACAGACAGACAGACAAACGTACAGCGATCGTTCCTTGGCGGAGTAACTAAGTTTATCCAAATTAAGTTAACAAGTCATATTAATGTCACTTGTTCATGTTCGATTCCTCTCAAATGAGCGTTTTAAGGAAAGCCAACTTCGAGTTTCCAGTTATTCCAATTTAAGTATTTGCCACACTCAAATTTTAAATGTAAAACATGATTTTGTGACGGGCTGCACAGTGGCGTAGTGGTTAGCACTTTCGCCTTGCAGCAAGAAGGTCCCTGGTTCGCGTCCCGGCTTTCCCGGGATCTTTCTGCATGGAGTTTGCATGTTCTCCCTGTGCATGCGTGGGTTCTCTCCGGGTACTCCGGCTTCCTCCCACAGTCCAAAAATATGCTGAGGTTAATTGATTACTCTAAATTGCCCGTAGGTGTGAATGTGAGAGTGCTTGTTTGTCTGTATATGTAGCCCTGCGACAGAATGGTGACCTGTCCAGGGTGTCCCCTGCCTTCACCTGAGTCAGCTGGGATAGGCTCCAGCCCCCCCATGACCCTAGTGAGGATTAAGCGGTGTATAGATAATGGATGGATGGATGGTCTCAACAGAAAACCCTCAGTCTGTCACTCCTGAAAAGCATTTCAAGGTACGTAAGTTCTACAAGTCTCGGCATTGTGAGAAGGACCATGTCTCAAGGGAAAAGAAGCCCAAAAATGTTAGGTTTACAATAGCTGAAAGGATCGTTCTGATTTATTACCTCTTGGACGTCATTGTTGCAGCTCTGGCTGTCATTTCTAAGAGTAAAGCTTTATTTATTCAAGAATTCTCATTGAGATCAAAATCTCTTTCGGTAGACAGACCTGAGAACAAAGTAGAAACACACAAGACCACAACAATGAAAACCATTCACTCCAAACAACAATCACACAGTTACATTAATTAAAACATTCACAAACTCTCCCAGAGGAAGGAGTGTTTCTCGCTACACCACCATTTGATGTGGCAAGAAACACCAACAGCCCCACAATCAAGTGGTGAAAGGCTAATATTTTAGTCAGACTAACACTTTAATTAGATGTAAAATCAAAATGTGAGACAGAATCTCTCATCTTAGAGTAAAATGGCCACACGGTCACCCATCGCAAATACAGATGGTCAGTTTTAAAGCAGAATTTTGATTGCAAACTTGAACTATTTTACATACTAGATAATGGTTAACTTGAGTAAAACTAATAAGATTTAGGCTGAGCACAAAAATGGTCAACCAAAGGAAAACAGGGCTGGTGGATGTTGCTAACTCAAAGAACCAAATAAAACCAAACAAAGCCTAGCAGAGTTCTTAAACTCGCTAAACATGAACAAAACAGCTGAACTCCGTAGCCAAACCTGAACACAGTAGTAACACCCACTGCAAACAACAGAAACTAATACAAATGGGTGCATAATTAACTAAATAAAACTGGTGCCTCAAAACACACATTTTTGAACAAGACACAACATACGAAGACACAAGTCACAAGTCGCTTCTCACCAAATTAGCAGGCTTCTAATAGAAACTATAGCCTTCACCAAGACTGGTAACTCCTCACCAAATTAGCAGCTGCTAACAGAAGCTTGACTTCCAAGTAACAACCCCTCAGTGGCTACGGAATCTACAGACCACACAGAACGCACACGAAACACAAAGAGACACCAGGGCAAACTGTTCACACTAAATCTCAGGGGTCCCAGCTGAGAATTTGATTGTAGGATTTATGCTCTCCAGGTGTGGTGATGGCTGCGACCGGTTAGCTGAAGGTGGAGGGAACTGGGTGGTGGCCCAATCGGACAGGTCGGGAGGCAGGGAGACCAAAGGCTGGAGACGCATTAGCTGAGATGACTGGCAGCTGGGGTTCTGGAGAGGCTACGACCTACACATGACATCTCCCCATACAAAGACCCAAAATAAAATCCACCCCAGAAACAAAACGGCACACAATCACCTGTGGCCTAATACTATCTAAAGTCAACATTTGTTTTGTAATCATTCATCTGATCTGGATCTCGATCATCCTATTTAATATGTATTTCTGGTCATGTGAAAAATGTAGAGAAATCTTCATTCTTCTTTTACCTCAGGTTTGATTTCCACCAGCTCCTATTTTTAAAAAAAATGAAGCTAGTGTTAGCTGCTTGTTTCTAATCTAGTAACTGCTTACTGTATTGTCTTTCTGCAACGGCAAGCTAAAAACCTGTATTCTGCTTTTTTCCTATCTTACTTACTTATTAATTATTGTTTTCTTATGCCATTGAACATGTGAGTGTTTGCCTCTGGGACATTGTCAATGATTTCATTTTCCCCCCAATACTGTAAATACTAAGAAACCTCTAAATAACCCCCAATAGTGAAAGCTGGTATAAGACGGAAGTATCATTTTACAAAATAAATTTGTGCTAGTTTTTCACTTACGCTGAAGTAAGAATATTTAGCTGTGAACTCAGTTTGAACCCAGTTGTACACAAATGCACAAACAGTGCGCACACACACACACAAAATTAGACTAAACCAGTGTGGCGAGCCAAACAGTGCGGCATCTCTGAAAGATGAAGTCATTTGATCGACCGGATGCAGCTGCTGCGACTTTTTCCGGCAAACTAATCATTAATTAGTATGTGATCAGGGCGTCAACACTTGCAGGACTGCAGTGAATCCTCACATGTTCTGCTGACAGGATGGGAATGTAAAATATTCTCACAAGACGGTTTGTAGGCTGCGAAAGTAAAAAAAAAAGATCTTCCTTTCGAGCTTCATAATGGCTCTTTGAAGATCCAGCCTACAAAACAGAGCAAATATCAGCTGCCATTCAAATAAATACCAGGATGAATTCAGGTTTTTGCGATGCCTGTGTTGCCACTGGGTGCCTGGGGTTAGTGGGCCAATCAGATGTACTTACCCTCTATGTCCTCCACAGAAATGCAGAGTCTGTGTGATAATCCCTTTAGGGATTTTGACTGAAAATGCTCCCTCACTGCACGACTGGCATACTTCTTGGCTCTAAGCAGAGGAAAGATCAACACACCTTGGTGCTAAGAAAGGACAAATCGGACGGGGAAATTACGGCAACACGGAGGGAAGCTGGAGAAACAAAATGTCCTTAAATGAAGCTTTTACTTTAATTAAAACAAAAGGAAATAGATTTTATTTCAAGGTTAATACCATCTCGAAAACCTGTAAGTGGAAATCATTTTTGTGTAATAAATCCCAATTTTTCATTCACATCTCCAAGAAACTGTACAGATTCCCTACTTAGATGCCTTTACAATGCACACTTTTCCCACACTAGCAAACACAGAGGACAGAGAAAGAGACCGAGAGGGAGAACGCCACACAGAGCCGCCACCGCCACCCCTCCTCCCTCCCTACCTTGTCTTTCATTATTTATTTACTGTCTGCAGTTTTTCCATCGCACGCATATTGATGCAGAGAAAGCAGGGTGTGAGTGCGTGTCAGAATCATTTCCTGACGAGGGAGACAAGGTGGAAGTAATCAGCAGAGCGCTGATGCAATATGACAGCCCCTAGAACCGCTGGTACACAGTTAAGAGCAGGAGGGAGGAGAGAGGAGAGAAAAAAATCTCCCCACTGAAGGAAGCGGCAAGATTTGCACAAGCAACATTCGGGTGGAAAGTAGATTTGCAAAGTTCTAAAAGTTTGAGAGAAGAAAATCGGATTCTAGGGCTGTTTTGTCGGAGCTCATCTCTGTAAATTTCTCCTTGCGGTGAAGGGGGAAAAAAAAGAAGTAGTGCAAAAACAGTGCATTGTATTGTTTTAGGATCGCTTAACAATCTAGATAAGCTTCTTTTTTTTTTAAAGATGTTTCCACGTCACTTCTTTCGCTGCACCCTCGAGGAATTTAAGTAATTTGGAAAATATGTTCGTGCTGCGTTCTACAATCGTGACTAATGTCCAGATTTTTTGAGATGGGAAAGCTCCCCAAGGGGTTGCTATGATAAAGGCTGACTTTTATTTCCTTTTTTTTTTTTTTTTTTTTTTTAAAAGAAATTCAATCAAACAAGGTCCAATTTATTCATGCATAATCACGAGGAAATTCAGCCAGTTTATTTCAGCTAGTGCAATATGGAAAGGAGGACGCAGTCTAGCAGGGTCTGCAGGGAAGCCAGCAGCACGTCTGGCTGACATGATCTCTCTCCACTAATCTTGTCTGACTGTTCCGCTCTCTCTCTCTCTCTCTCTCTCTCTCTTTCCGAGGCAGGTATAGATTGATTAGTTATCCTGCAGCCATCACCAAGCACAGAGAAATGGCTGGGCTCTTCTCTCAGTGTAACACACCTGTACATATCTCCCTTGCACATCTGTACATCTCTATCTCGTTCACTTCTATCTCTGTCTCTGTCATCACCTTTGTCTGCTTCCATTCAAACACCTTCAACCTGTCTTTTTCCACACATTCACATATATAGTACACACACACACACACACACCATCTGCTCCCCCTGACAGACACAACCTTCCTGGGTGCAGTAATTGATGAATGTGGCAAACGATGCTTTTAGGGTCTCCCTGTGTCTCCTCTGTACGCGCCGACCTCAGAGAGCGAATGGGTGAATCCCCTGCTCAAACACACACACACACACACACACACATTCAAGCGCCCACAAAAGAGGTGCGAGAATGCTGATTGATTGATTGGGGCGGTCGGTTTCATGACGGCTAGCGACATTTATCCACATCATGTCAACGCCTCTGCTGGCAGCCGGAGTCTCGGAGTAATCTCGAAGGAATTAGGTAATCAAAGTCAGGAGGGCTGGAAACCGGGGCGGTGTCCATGCAAAAGTCTGAACACATTTAAAAGAGCAGAAAATGCTCAGCTTAGCAGCCGAGTAGATAAATGAGATCAGGACTAGCATCGCTTGATTTGAATATGACGCTCATATCAGTTATTTTGTCCAAAAATGGAGAACTCAGCGTAGCAACGTTAATGTTCAACCTGTTTTAATAACTAAAACCTACACTGAAATGCAGATTTGGTGGACCAAGCTAAATAAATTGCAGCAATTGGTAGCACATAATTAAACAAGAAAAGCACTCAAAGAACACAGTACTTTGCGCTGAGCACAAGCATGTGTCATGCATGTGTACGTTATGTACGGATACTGAATCGCATGAACTAAATATGTAGCAGGCGGCAGGAATTGATGGGACTCAGAAACACCCCCACAGTTTAATCAATTGTTCCTTGTATCATTTCCCACGGATATATTCTGATAAGTCCACAATGGTCAATTTGTAGTAGGATCGTAATCATGTGATCGTCAGCAGGCAGCTGATGTGGTGTTCATTTGTTGTCATGGTTACAGTGACACCATGCCACTATCTTGCAGTGATACAGAAATCTTTAACAAATCCGTGACTATCAGCTGCATCACTGCCAGAATCTAATCAGTTGGTCCTTGTGTCAATTCTGACCTTCCCTGAAAATTTCATCCTAATCATTTTTGAGTAATGTTGCGAACAGACAGACAGAAAGACAGGCAGACAGACAAACAGACAAACGTACGGCAATTGTTCCTTGGTGGAGTAATTAAGTTTATCCAGATTAAGTTAACAAGTCATATTAATGTCACTTGTTCATGTTCGATTCCTCTCAAATGAACGTTTTAAGGAAAGCCAACTTCAAGTTTCCAGTTATTCCAATTTAAGTATTTGCCACACAAATTTTAAATGGAAAACATGATTTTGTGATGTGGTCTTTACTCTGTAATCCTACTTGTTGAGTTGCAGCAGAAAATTCTGAAGAAATGTTGACGTTAGATGCAGCAGAACGCCTCTGAAATTCAAATACCAGTTTAAAGGAACAACATGTAATTTCAAGTTAACAGAATTGGATAGATATACACTACCGTTCAAAAGTTTGGAGTCACTTTGAAATGTTCTTATTTTTGAAAGAAACACATTTTTTTTCAATGAAGATAACATTAAATGAATCAGAAATACAGTCCAGATATTGTTAATGTGGTAAATGACTATTCTAGCTGGAAACGGCTGATTTTTAATGGAATATTTACATAGGGGTACAGAGGAACATTTCCAGCAACCATCACTCCTGTGTTCTAATGCTACATTGTGTTAGTTAATGGTGTTGAAAGGCTAATTGATGATTAGAAAACCCTTGTGCAATTATGTTAGCACATGAATAAAAATGTGAGTTTTCATGGCAAACATGAAATTGTCTGAGTGACCCCAAAATTTTGAACAGTAATGTACCTTTTTCTTTACTTTTTTCCATCAGTCAGTTTGGCCTCTTGGTCAGCAGTAACAGCTAAATATCTAGCTTCTACTCCTGAGAAAAAGCTAACATTAGCATGGATTAGCAACCCTGTTACTGTGATTAGAGTAGGGTTAGCAAACAACAAATAAAACATGGAATAAAAATGGTACCACTGATGTGTAAGCTGAGCCAATCAAGCCTTTGATAGTTTATTACCTATTATTGATGAATATGTAGCAGAAAATTGTAAAAGAGAAGGTTTATTTTTCAAAAATGTTGAATCCCAAATGTCCTCGAATTCTGGAATGACCCTAGTACTTTAATTCAGCTGCAGTTCAAATGTACTTTTTACAGTGTAGCAGCAAGAAGAAATCAGGATACAAACCTCGTCTCAGCCAGGCGTCCAACCTCAACTCCTGTGCAGTATAATGATGTTGTACCTTGAACTGTAAAAAGCACCAATAACTAATGAAATCCACACAGCAATTATATATCTTCGAGACGTAATTGGCAAAGCAAATGAATGGAATATAAACAGAATTTGTAGAGAACATGTGTGACTTCTTACATTCATTTCAGTTCCACTGTAGACAAATGAAAAACACAGAACTTCATAGCTTTAACTCACTCGTCCAAACAATCATCCAGAGCGCTATAGCATTAGATAGCATTTTATTTTACTCTACACCAGTTCTCTCTTCTGAGCTCTGACACTGTTTTGCAAAGAAAAAGATTCAACAAAGTCTTGTAGCTGACAGTTAATGGAGAAACTGGCAGTGTGACAAAACGTCACATCAACATTAATCAGACGTCAAAATATGGATCATAATGTACGATTTGCAGCAACCTCCCACAATATCGCAAGATTTGATTTTTTTCTGCCTGTGTTTCAGAATGTAAGAGGAAAACTCAAGGTTTGACGTTTATTTTTCTTCTTAAGATTCTTGTTATTGAGTCGAGAAGATCGAATAGAGTAGCCTAAAAGAGCAATTTTTCCAATTTCTATGCATCATCCCCTACTCGTCTGATCTTCACCCCGACCCTGACAGTATAAATTAGTGAAATAAATATTCTAGTCATCATTTTAATTGACTGTCAGATTCAGTGGTGTTGCACGTAGGACGATGTATAAAAGGTGATAGAAACCAATGAGGAAGCGTGTCATCAGGATAAAAGGAAATCACTAACGTACTTTATCTCTAAAGAGGCTTTCATTCACTTATCTCTCATGTATTACTCATCTTTCAATCTATCCACCTAGCCTTTCATCCATTCATCGACCCTTCTATTCATCATCCATCCATCCAATCGTCCATCTATCAGCCACGGCACCTTTCCTCCCCTAAATCTACCCGTCAAGTCTAACCAAGTGGTCCCATGTAAGCAAATAAAAACAGCTTCTTGGTCAAAAACTCCTCACGGGCCGCGAGCACGTCGGCAAAACGCAGTGGATGCCGGGAAGAAGAGGTGGAGGAGTGAGGAGAGAGGACAGGGAGGGTCCAAATGTCAGGTCCCATTGGGGTCACGGGATGGCGGCTACATTTACCAAAGCAAACAGCCCAGAGGAGCAGAGTACTTCACCTGTCGCTGTGGATTACTCCATTATCACATCCACCGGTCTCGCGGTGTCCCATTCTAACCGCTCACGATTCAAAATTCATACAACATGCAGAATGGTGGGCGCCATAAAATCTTAAATTGCAGGACGGTTCGAGTTCTCCAAAAGGAGTTGATGTGTTGTTGAGAAGCGTTAACTGTACTGTTGAGTTGTAGACTTTTTGATCATCAGAAACAATGAAAGCGTTCACACTTTATGGGCCATTCCAGAATTGGAGGACATTTTACGTCCCACCCATCAAACTTCAACAACATCAAATTTCAAATAATCCGTGTACAAAATACTAAATCATGCAATTGTTCTGTAAATATACTTGTCCTGAGATCAAATCTAAAAAAAAAAACACTAAGAGATAAGAATTTTTGCAAATATTTTTATTTTATTTTTATTTTTTGGAGTTCCCCCTAAAATGCCATTTTTCTCTTGTCCCACCCCCCTGATGACCAAATTGAATCTAAAATAAAACTGTTAAAATGAAATTTAAACCTCCTTATTTTTGGTATTATTGTTTCACTGATGTCTCTTGTAATTGTGGGAACATTTTTTTTTAATCAACATAATATTTTAAATAATAATTATCATGCATGAAACATGTGTCCCACAACAACCCTGTTAGCATAACCTTTATAGCTGGTAGAAGAAGAAGAAAACAGTGAATAACATGAAACACTGGAATTAACATCATCAGTTTTCCTAAAGAATGAGTAGAGCAAAGCTATGTTCTCTCTTCTATTTTTCATATTTTCATAATATTGTCAGTCTTGATTGAATGTCTCACTCTACCTCATGCAACCCTGTTATGCATATTATCAGGATAAGACCAAATCTTGACTTTTTTCTTCACTATTTTCCATCAGTCAGTTTGTCCTCTTGGTCAGCAGTAACAGCTAAATATCTAGCTTCTACTCCTGAGAAAAAGCTAATATTAGCATGGATTAGCAACCCTGTTACTGTGATTAGAGTAGGTTTAGCGAACAACAAATAAAACATTTAGTAAAAATGGTACCATTGATGTGTAAACTGAGCTGAGCCTTTGATAGTTTATTACCTATTATTGATGAATACGTATCAGAAAACTGTAAAAGAGAAGGTTTATTTTTCAAAAATTTTGAAGCCCAAATGTCCAATTCTGGAATGACCCACATATTAGTGCAACTTTCCACATCCCACATCAGATTGACAATAATTAATAAATATATATTACCATTCATATCTTTCTTTAAATTGACCCCAAATAGATAGAGTTGCTTTATTACAAAATATGCTCCTATGCTGGTGGGACGATGGCATATAAAACATCAAGATGAAAACTAAACGAACCAAAACTTACATAAAACCTTCACAGGAAAATACTGCTCTGTTTCTGCAGTTAAAACATATAAATATGAGGATAAAATTAGCATGGGAGTTAATTAAGCGTAGAAGTTCTTTTTGGTGAGTTCATGTGCAATTTGCGGCCAGATAAAGGTGTTTCTTGAGTAATTTCTCTTTCTTTTAACAGAAAATAAAAAGGTCCAGAGGGTTCAAATCCTGCTTTGTTCAGACCCGCAGGCTGGTGGATACAATGTGATGTGATACAGCTCCTAAACAAACCAGCTAAGTTCAAAGCACTAAACACATTTTTGTCATTTTCCAAAGTAGAAGAAGATATTGTGGCTCAGTTGTACAAAATCAGAAGAATTTATTATTGATAGGAAACCTCTAATAATGTAAACTGCACACATGTCAGTGCATTAGGTAGGCAGGTAGGTAGGTATTTTATTGATCCCGAGGGAAATTCAAGAAACCAGCAGAATATTAAACATACAGAATATAAATACGATATGAGCTTAGCACACAGGGAATATTGAGATATAAAAAATATAAAGGCATTATTATGTACAGCGTTTTGCACATTACTAATAATTGGCGAAAATCCGCGAAGTAGTGACCTTGTATTTATTTTATTATTTATACATATTTTAAGGCTTTGTAAACCCTCCCCACACTCGTATAAACTTTTCCCACACTCTTGTAAACACTTTCTACACTCTTGAACCTACGTAATTTTCTCATTTTCACGATGGTAAGCATCTTCCTCTGGCGCTAGGGCTCGGTGCCAGAAGCCTTAGAAGGCGCAGAAAGTTTGATCGACATCGTCGGGCTTTAAATAACATTTTTAACGAAAATTTCACAAAAATACAACACTGCAGAGCAACACTATGCACAGCGATCAGACGCTGATGTGAAATGGACAAGGCCAGATGCTAACACTGCTACACACGGGAGACGAAGGAGACTGATGCTACAGTCGCTGAGCCAATCAGCGCTCAGTGCTGCATGCTATGCATTTTACTTTGATTTAATAATCTTTTAATATGTTTTAATCATTATTTCTTATATTTTTATATCGATTTTAATTTTTTAAGCTAGAAAATGCTTGTTTTACCATAAAAATAATTAACAGAATAAATACATAAAAATATGTATGCCCTGCAAAATTCTGCAATAAAGCAAAAATGCTGCGATACAGTGAGACCACGAAAAATGAACTGTCATATGGGGAAGGATGACTGTAATCCTCAACAGGGTCGTGGGGGGCTGGAGTCTATCCCAGCTGACTTAGGGTGAAGGCAGGGGACACCTGGACAGGTAACAGTGTATCATAGGGATACATATGCAGACAAATAATCACACACATTCACGCCTACGTACAATTTAGAATCACCTATTAACCTCAGCATGTTTTTGGACTGTGGGAGGAAGCTGGTGAACCTGGAAAAAACCCACACATGCACAAACTCCACGCAGAAAAATCCCAGGCCGGGACACTAACCAGGGATCTTCTAGCTGCAAGGCAACAGTGCTAACCACTGAGTCACTGTGCAGCCCTCCAATAATCCATTCAATAACTTAATGTATTCAACTTAGACTGGCATCAAAACAGAAAACCAGAAAATCTTTTCATTTGAGAAGCATGAACCAGTGAAAGTTTGGTATCTGTCCGTGTCAGATGATTTAAAGTATTCAAACTGCTGCTATATTCTGTCAGCTGCAGAATCTATCACTCGACAAATCACCTTGGTATGTAAGACATTGCATAAATATGAAGTATAGTATTTAATATGAAATTACAGGAGCGACCCACTGGTTAAAATTTCACTTTTCTACGATTCAGAGGGAATTCTGGACTGTAGCCCTGGAGCTAGTGGCTGGAGGTGGACTTAGCTGGAATGTACTTTTACCCTGCAGCAATACAGAAGGCCAAGGCACTCATAATACTGCTGTGGTTTAGCTAGGCGGCAAATAGAACACGGGAAATGGCACAAAAGACATATCCAGGGTAAAGAGCCATCCCTGGAGAGGAGAGTGACACCAAGGAGTCCCTCTTCTCCTTCTCAGCAGCGTGATTAATAACCTCTGTGCCCCATAATCTCTCCATCATCTATCTATGTAAATGCCCCTGGACCTGCAGCGCCAACACGCTTTGACTGATGGCTGTTCCACGGCATTGGGCTCAGTGTGTGTGTGTGTGTGTGTGTGTGTGTGTGTGTGTGTGTGTGTGTGTGTGTGTGTGTGTGTGTGTGTGTGTTTTCACATATTCAGGCAGGCATGTGACTGTATGCGTGAGGGGATGTGAGGGCTTTTTGAGAGAGGAACGGCAGAAATGAGAAAAGTCACACAGCATAGGCTCACAAACTGTTATCTGTTACAAACACGCATTAGGAAAGAAAGGCATAGTACTCAAGAACAAGGCGCAGGGGAGGTTATAATTTACTCACACAAATAACGAATAAGAGACTAAATTAGATTTGGCCAAATAGTTTAATAAATTCTCATTTTATCCCCTTAGCTCCTTCTTTTTCCGCAGCGATGGCAGCTTCCATAAATGGGGTGAATTGGATTAATTAGGGATCTCAAAGCACACCATTTCAAATATTACGTAAATTATTAATGCTTGTATATTTATTATTAAATTACACCGTCTCTTGTTCGTGCTGTGGAGGGTTTTCATGGCTGTGGCTTGTAGTGTGCAACTGGGAAGTTGTTGAGCACAAACCTGAAGAAACAAGACATTTCTTCAGTTGGTGAATTAATTCTGAATACTGGTGAGCAGCAGATTTATTTGTGAATTTGAGCGTAATCCTTTTTGGAGATTTCTGACGAAGCAACGCTGACTACCCTTTTAACCCCTAGTTTTTGGTGGGGTTTTTTATATTTAAAAAAATATGTTTCATGGAGCTTTCATAGGACACATGCAACCATTGGCTGCAGTGGTGCTTAGTTATTTAGCTAATTAAGAGGAGCAGAGTAAACTCTAAACTACACGTCCAAGTCACTTTGAGGAATCATTGACACATAAAATAGTCATAATTCACAAGTTTCAGATGTTATGTGACTTACAGGCAAGAGAAAGTATTTATGTTTGATATGCCTGGTTATTCTTGTGTCAAATAAAGAGAACATTGTGTCAGAGTTAACTATAGAAAATACTATAGTACTAGTATAGAAAATACTCAAAAATGGACTAAAAGATTTGGATGAAATTTTCAGGGAAGGTCAGAAATGACACAAGGACCAACTGATTAGATTTAGTCAGTGATATGGCTTATAGTCTGGATCCATGGATTTATTAAAGATTTCTTGATCAGTGCGAGATAGCAGCATGCCGTCACTGTGAACACTACGTCATCATGACTGCGATCCTACTACAAATCAACCGTTGCGGACTTATTGGGACTTATCTGTCGGAAATGATACAAGGAACAGTTGATTAAATTGTGGGGGTGTTTCCAAGTCCCATCAATTCCTGTCGCCTGCTACATATTTAGTTCACGCGGTTCACTATCCATACATAACGTACACATGCATGACACGCCTATGCTCACCACAAGGTCATTTTGTTTCTGGGTACATCTATATTAAATTCCCACATACTATGCTGCTGTGATTTCTGCTACAAATTTTTTCAAGATTTTAGCAGTCAGAAATGATACAACGCCTGAGCAGCCTTGGCGGAGTACTGTGCTCTCTAAGTGCTCTTCTTGTTTAACCCTTTGACACTGATTGTCACAAATTCACATCATACTGCTTTCATTCAGACTGCAGCCGACATAGCGTATGCATTCCCCCAATGCCGGTTTGTGCATATTCAATACATAACTAGGAACCTTTTGCAGGCATTGTTTTCTTGTAGGCCCATTCCGAGTGGGACCTAAATTATTATATATCTGTTATGACATTACATATGTTCTAAGTGTAACAGACAAATTTACAATCTCTACTTAATTTAGCATCAGCTGGAAAGCAATAACACGAGTAATTTTTTTTGTTGATATATAATTTTAAATAAATTCAGGCATCAAGGGGTTAATACGCAACAATGTAGTGGTAGGTATTTGCATGACTGTATTTAATGTTTGCACACAACGTTTCACACTGTTTTACACCTTTTCGCCCACATTTGTAGCATGTGTAGCACACAGAAAACACCAAGTGCAAATGTTTTGTTATGCTGTCATAATGGACTTAGTGATGCTTCCCAGCATGCTGTAAAACCATTTAAATGTTGATTACCTCACTTGAGCCAAGTCACTAGCAGCAAGCTAAGTCTACAGATGAGGCGTCCTTGGAGCTAAGTGGTGTCACAATGTTGAAAACGTAGTAAGCTGTTCTATTTCTGTTGTTTCAGTTTCAGCACAAAATATGTTGACATATGATATGTTTAAAAGTGTCCTTCCATTGTGACAACACTGTTATACCAAATGAATCATTAGCATTCTGAAATGTTAAAATCCTTACAATACAATACAATTATGAAATACAGCACCTATTTTTTCCTTATATGTTTTATAGTGGGGCTCACTTGGTGGTTAGCACTGTTGCCTTGCAGCTAGAAAATCCTCAGTTTGCATCCCGGCTTTCCCGGGATCTTTCTGCATGGAGTTTGCATGGACTCGGTCTTAGCGGAATACTGCGCTCTCCGAGTGCTTTTCTTGTTTTGTAAATGTTTTTAGAATGATTCCTAATGATCAAAGTTTTAAAGTCCTTAAAACAATAGTTATCTAAGCCATTTCTTTAACCATTTGATTTCATAACATTTAATAATTTTGGTTAATAATTACTCTTTAAATGTAATCCAACTGAAAGGTAAAAATAAAATAAAATAATCATCCTTAAAGTGATTTGCAGCTTCTACTTTGTGAGCTGAATTGAGAAACGGTAAAGCGGCTGATTCTCACTGTCAAATTTGAACTAAGTGGTTGCTTAGAAGGTAATAAACCAATAAATCAATCAACTTAAACGTGCTGAACCACTAGCACGGCCCTCTAACGAGAAATCAGGCCGAAGTCCATGTAACGCTGAATGAAAGACAGCCTTGATGATTTTGCCTCCAGAATGTTTGGGTCTGCCTTTCCTAAATGGTTGTCCCAAGTGTGGGGGAGGATGAATGCTGATGCAGACAAGCAGGATGCCTTGTGGTTTTTAACCATGACGTCCCTCAGGCAGTTTTGGGCACAAAGACGTATAACAACAGAGCTATGAAAAGGTCAAGGAGCAACATTGTCTTAATGTGCAACTGAGTCTGTCTGAAGGCAAGGAGAGAAAAATCAGAAGGAAAATCTGTCTGGGATGCAGTGGATGCAGCTTTCATGCATTTGTGATGGTTTTGTGTTCATATTTTAATGGATTTATCAGTAGACCAGTCAAATGCAGTTTATACAACACAGTATTTAGTTTCTTTATTAATGAAATATATGCAGCAGTGAATATAAGGCTTACGGTCGTGTTTTGTGTCCGTCAATGAAAAGGTACAATATGATAGACTGACATCATTGCTTTCTCATTACATATTATTTATTAGAAAGCAGGTCCTTTGGGTGATTCAAGCATAATGTTTTTGGGACTGTTGTTACAGCAGAAAAAACCCTAACAAATCTTGACCTAATTCTGGTTTTAATGCTGGGGGTAAACCTGATCTGATTCACTAATTCTAAAGCCATCTCAGTCTTGTAATTGATAATTACAGTTGACTGATTGTTGGATAATTACAATGCAGCTGAAATGAAAACAGACACCTATTGATTAAATGCTTTCTAGACACTGTCTGGAGATTCAGTAGAGTTTTCATGATGCTCTGATGTGCACAGTTTGCAAAATCTAAGGTTTCAATTTCAAATTTATCTTGAGGTGTAACATATGTTTGTGCTATTCAAACATATTTTCTTGTTGTAATGTAGAAACTAAACTAACAATAACAATCTCGCTGATGTTTCTTTCATTAATTTTACACAGCAAGTCTTGATGTGTGGTTAGAGATTTAGTTTTTGTTTGGTTCGTGGATAAAACTACAGCAATTAAGTCATTCAGTTTAATCTATCTTTTAAAAATACACAATTTTTACAGTGCAGATGAGAATCTAACTTCTAGAGGGACCTTGAAAGCTTCACTTTGATTTTTTTGTTTTACTTTGCTCAAAACAGCATCAAAATATAATTCATTGTGGTTGGAGGCAGAATCCATGGTTGACAGTTAGAGTTACACGTTTGTTTTGGCCTTAATTAAAGAGATGAGATTAATCCCTACTGACAGCAGCAATTAAATTATTTATGCAACATTTACAATTTATCAGATTGCATATAGTTCACTGCTGAATATCCAGGGTACCTTCAGCAAATCAGGACTTCCTGTCACTTATGAATCCAAGGACTGTCAATGCAGTCCTTCTGATGGCTTCCTACATGAAGAAAAATCATGGATGCACACCCTCAGAAGTGGTCGTTTTCAAATCTTTCATGGGCACAGACAGACTTGATGATGATTGCCTTGATTTAAATGTGAGGGAAACTGAGTCACTCTAGTTTTGCTTATGTGTTTACAAGTGAGCTTCAATTACAGAGTCTCACATGAGAGGAAAGGGGAGGATAAGTATCTACAAGTTTCCCCAAAAAAACCTCAGCTGAATATCTTGGTATCCAGAGGGTAGTCGGCATCCAGTCCACACTCCAAAGCACCTTTTTCAGTGAGCCGCCCTCACACAGCTCTTCAGAGGGGAGACATGTTGTTAATAATTAAGGCTGTGGCTGGAGGCACAGGGAGGCTAAACTTCCTCTAACAAGTGGCTCTCTGACAGCGCAGACATATGGCTCTCGCTTCCCCATATTCTCCTCAGCCCTCCAGACTTGTGAATTTCACACACGTCCAAGGCGGGGGTGAGAAACCTCCATCCTGGCTGCCAAAGAACAATAAATCAAATTTCTAATGGTCGGCAACAATCAGATAATTATGAGTGTGGCCGCGTGGCATGAAAGGGAATTTTCTCCTTCAAATCCAGTTAAGTATTTTGCTTGATTTCCTGCCAGTGCTCACAGCGTTCTGTACAATAGGTCGTGCTGCTTTGTTTTTTGGGGTTTTTTTTTTGGAATTGAGACCTCCCGCGAAAGCAGAAATTTGAACATGATTAGTCGAATTCTCGGAGTAATCACTCAATCTGCATGCAGATAAATGAAGCAAACAAAAAATAATTCAGAGTCAAGTAATTGTTAGTGTTGGCCTGATTGTTAATTGTTAGCCTGATACAACTTGTTTGTCTGTGCCTCAGATCCACTGTTGTACAAAAACTATTGTGAGCCGCAGTGTCGCGGTGACTTACGTTCACTATATACACTGTAGTTTATTACGAGTCATTTACACAAATATAATCTTGCTTCTAACACACTGCCAGGTTGGAATTCATGGGATATATTGACAATAACAAACCTATAGAATAACAGCTGTCTATTATGTTATTTTTATCTTTGTTTATAGTACTGCAATATGCACATTATTGCCACTTTCATCACTATGAAAGATGACTTCATTGCTTATTTTATTACCCCTGCCTAAATTAATAAACAGGAAAAGCACTCAGAGAGCGCAGTACTCTGCCAAGGCTGCTCAGTCGTATTTGCAGTTGGATCGCAATCGTGTGATCGTCAGCAGGCAACCGACGTAGTGTTCACGTGTTGTCATAGTTACAGTGATGCCATGCCGCTATCTCGTAATGACACAGAAATCTTTAAAAAATCCATGGATCCAGACTATAAGCCGCATCACTGCCAAAATCTATTCAGATGGTCCGTGTGTCATTTCTGACCTACCCTGAAAATTTCATCCAAATCTGTTAGTCCATTTTTGAGTGATGTTACACACAGACAGATTAACAGACGGAAGGACAAATGTATGTCGATCATCATATAACTCTGCCACGTTCCTTGGTGGAGTAACTAAGAACGTTGATGACAAAACAGGGGAACAAAGGCACAGAAAGATGATAATTTTACAGGTGTTGTTGCATTACCTCTGGACTTGCATTCAAGGTCCGATCGAGGAATCACAGCATCAAAAGATAAATATATCGAGGTTAGGACACAAACAGACAAGCAGCTTCATCACAAATACACAATTTGTCATATAAAGAACACAAGACTCTAATCAGACAAAAACACTATCAAACGAAGGCTGTCTGTGAGTCTCAGAGGACAAGCAGCGATCTCTAAACTGCTTCTTAGGAAGGGAAACGAGCTTGATGTTTGGAGTTGGCGAAGGGAAACCAGCATTTTGCAGTGAAAGATGGAGGAAAAAAGCCTATTTACTGATGAATCCAAGTTAGAGTTTTGTAGAAGGCATGTAAGGAGAGAGAATGATACTGCAGTTTATCACACCAGCAGAGAAATATGGTGATGAAAATACTCAATCTGCGTTGTGTTTTGCAACTTTGAAGTACAGGAAGGTGACTCCAAGTCGTGCTCCATTGTTCAAAGATATGTAACGACCTCTGGTTTGCATCTTGGTGGTGAAGAATTCACACTGCAGCAGGATAATGAGACCGAACACCATGAAGATTTGCAAGAACAACCTGAAAATCAAAGAACAGCAAGAGGTGATGGCTGTCATGGACTTTTTTCCAGAGTCACCTGACCTCAAACCCGTTTCATTTATGGGGACACTTGAAGTCCGTGGAAACCAAACATCCTGACAAGAACAAGAAGCTTTTTTAGGACGTCCAATCAGGCTGGGGTATCAGGTTTGATAAAACTTTTGGAGTCCAAGCAGCTCAGGTGCTGCTTTTATTGAAGCAAAAAGGATATCCTGAAATTTGGTGGTTATCATTTTTGCCTTGCAGCTAGAAGATCCCTGGTTCATGTCCCCGCCTTCCTGGGCTCTTTCTACATGGAGTTTGCATGTTCTCCCTGTGCATGCATGGTTTTTCTCCAGGTACTCCAGCTTTCTACCACAATCCAAAAACATGCAGAGGTTAATTGGTGATTCTAATTTGTCCATCGGTGTCAAAGCGAGTGTGATTGTTTGTCTGTATATGTAGCCCTGTGATAGACTGGTGACCTGTCCAGGGTGTCCCCTGCCTTCACCCTAAGTCAGCTGGGATAGACTCCAGTCCCCGCACGACCCTCATGAGGATTAAGCGGTGTATAGATAATGGATGGACAGAATTATGGGTTGCACAGTGGATGGTGGTTAGCATTTCTGCCTTGCAGCTAGAAGATTCCGGGTTTGAATCCCGGCCTCCCCGGGATCGTTCTGTGTGGAGTTTGTATGTTCTCCCTGTGTCCAGCTTCCTCCCACAGTCCAAAAACATGCTGAGGTTAATTGGTGTTTCTAAATTGTCTGTTGGTGTGAATACAAGTGTGATTGTCTGTATATGTCTGTGATAGACTGGTGACCTGTCCAGGTGTCCCCTGCCTTCACCCTAAGTCAGCTGGGATAGACTCCAGCCCCCCCACGAATGGATGAAAAATTATGCCTAAAATTCAAATGCAAAATAGAAAAATCTTCATTAGTGATTTCAAACTTCCGGTCCAACTGAATGACGAACAAGCTGAGGATCCAGAACAGTTCAGGTGTCGGTTCATTGTTGGGTGAATATTGATGTTGTTTAATAAAATGTAGACTTGCATCCTGCTATACTGAAGCCAAATGGAGCAGAAATAACAGAGATTTTTCACAGCAGACACTCGTTGTGCCACTTTTTGGGACAAACTAAGCACTTGGCCGGGGAGAAGAATTGTCATTTTAAGCAACCATTCCCTCTCCTGCTTCCTCCTCCTCCTTCTGCTCGGTGGGGGAAGGAGTTGGGGGGGGACAAATCTTGTTTTGATACTCGTGCTGTCAGGGGGCTAGCCAGAGAGGATAGTAAACACTGCCTTTGCAGAACATTTAAAATCAATCCTTCAGCCACAGGCCTCAAAACTCCCCTCGCTTCCTGCTCGCTCCCTCTCTCTCTCTCTCTTTCCCCGAGCCTTTCTTCCTCTTCTTCTCTCTGCGCTCTCTGTAATGTGTCTGCTGCTCACTGAGAATAGAGGCTGCACTTAAAAGCAGGGCGTTGGGGCTCAGTTTTGTGACAACAGCTCTGGCTTTTATTATCATGCTGAGATGTGACCAGCACCACCCACCACCAGCACCACCGCCACCACCACCGCCACCGCTAACAGTACAGGCTTAAACACATATACTTCCTGACATGTTCGCAGGCTCACTCTCGCATCACCCTGATGAGCAAATAATCATGTCATTAGGCCACGCGCTTTCAAGGCAGTGGCTCATTTGCCAGCATCCAAGCCGTTAACTTTGCTCATGATTGGGCACAGGATGAGTTGAAAATCAGTTTTGTTTCCAGTGTTATTGCTTGATTAAGTCACCATTTGTCAACCAACAGGGACAGTCAACAGATACTTCTACCAAATGACCACTGAAGGTGGAACGGAATACTAATGAATTTATGGCTACTTAGCGACACAGTAACTTGCATTTGTTTTCCATATGTTTAATCAAGTACAGTGAAATTCAACCGTTCATAACACTTGGTGCTGCTAGAATGTTTCTACATTCCATGATATTATCACACATTGAATATTGTATAACATGTTGGTCGCTGACAAGTGTAAAAACATGCAACATCATAGAGTCACTCTATGAACAAGAAAAGCACTCAGAGAGCACAGTACTCCACCAAGGCTGCTCAGTCGTATGATTATGGATGGCTGAAATCTTAAAAAAATTTGTTGCAGAAATCACGGCACCACAGAATGTGGCCATTTAATATAGATGTACCCGCAAACAAAATGAGCACAGACGCGTGTTATGCACGTGTACGTTATGTATGGACACTGAATTGCGTGACCTAAATATGTAGCGGGCGGCGGGAATTGATGGCGGAGTAAAAATCATTAAAGGTCTTCAATAGAAAACCAATGTCAAAACATGTTTGTAATATCTTGGATAAGTGCAGCTTACTGAGCTTTGAGAATTTAAAATTTTTTTTTTAATTTAAATTTGTTTGATCTACAAGGTGTTACATGGACTCGCTCCACGCCCCATGTCTGACTTTCTTAAAAGCAGGGCTCACAGTGGTCTCAGGACCAGGGCCTCCTTTAGAGGAGACTGTGAGGTCCCACACAGAAAAACAGCATTTGGACAAAATGCTCCTTCTGTGAAGGCCAGTAAGATCTGGAACAGTGTTCCACTCTCCATTAAGGAGTGTCCCACGTTACCAACCCTCAAAACTCACCTTAAACAGTAGCTGAAAGTGAACCAGTCTTGTGACCAGTGACCTTTCACTTCCTTGTGTACTTTCTGTAATGTGCTTTTATTGTGACCTATTGTCCTGTGTTTCACTGTTATTACTCCGCCAAGGAACGGCAGAGTTATGTGATGATCAGCGTACATTTGTCTGTCTGGCTGGTCACAACATTACTCAAAAACAGACCACTGGATTTGGATTAAATTTTCAGGGAAGGTCAAGAATGACACAAGGACCACCTGATTAGATTTTGGCAGTGATGCGGCTTATAGTCTGGATCCACGGATTTGTTAAATATTGCTATCTCACAATGATATAGAAATCTCACTGTCACTGTAACCATGACAACAAGTGAACACTATGTCAGCTGCCTGCTGACGATCACATGATTGTGATCCTACTACAAATCCACCACTGCGGACTTATCGAGACTTATCCAATGGAAAGGATGCAAGGAACAGTTGATTAAATTGTGGGGGTGTTTCCGAGTCCCATCATTCCTGCCGCCCACAACATATTTATGTCACGTGATTTGGTATCTGTACATAACGTACACATGCATAACACAAGCCTGTGCTAAGTGTAAGGTCATTTTGTTTGTGGGTACATCTATATTAAAAGGACACATTGTAAGGTGCCTTGATTTCTGCCAAAAAATTTTCAAGATTTCAGCCATCAGAAATGATACGACTGAGCAGATTTGGCGGAGTACTGCGCTCTCTGAGTGCTTTTCTTGTGTTTCCTTTGTGTACTTTTTGCAATGTGCTTTTTTTTTGTGACCTATTGTCCTGTGTTTCACTGTTTTTTGTTATTTTTTTTATCTGCCTAGGGGCTGTGGATGTAAATTAGCATTGTTGCTGCAATACGGCATATTTATGTCTATTGCTGTCTACATTGACGTTCATTAATGTGCACTGTCCTTATCAAATAAATACATAAATAGATGAAATAATCCTGCAATGCCAGCAAACCATAAATTCATACATCAGGCTTTTCCGTCGGCCTGTGAACTGTGGCTTTATCTCAGCGTGCGCCATTAGGTGGCCGAGCGGCCCCTTAGTGTCGAGCAGCTGCTGAAGAGCACGTGAAATGTGACCCCAGAGAGGGTAACGTGAAGCCTGATCCACACAGACAGCACTCTCACACCGAGGATTGTGTGCGTCACCCACCACCTCCTCTGTGCAGCGTTTCATTCAATTTCTGTCAGAAGGTTAGGTGACAGGAAGTGTAGTGCTTTATTTCACTGCGCCATCGCCCATACAGACTGCCTCGTTTGTCTTTAGTTTCCTGTCTGCATTGCTCTGCTTACTGTTTGTCTTACTGATGAAAATAAGAAAGAAATTAATTGAGAAGTGTCATATATCAGTGTATTCAAAGCGGTGGCCGTTTCTGAGCAACATAACAACAGTTAAGTGATTATCCTTCAGTGGTCTTCAATGTGGATCAGCGCCTATAAACAGGATTTACCTCCTTTTAAAGTTTTCCTTTTTGCTGCTTTTCAACATTGTCAATTTAATTTGGCTTTTTGACAAAAAATTACAAAATTAAGACTCTTTCCTGTCAAAAGAGATTTCTACAAAGTAATGTCAGTTAATTAAAAATGTGAAATAAGTGACTGCATAAATGTTCACCCCTTTAAAGTAACTCATTTAATTCAACCAAAATGCAACCACAAATGGTGGTAGAAGTCACACAGTTACCGAAACATGCATCACCTGAGTGCAGTGAATGTGTCTCAGGTGACTACAGTAAAAAGTCAACTGTAAAAATCTTGTAAAATTAAAAAAAAAAGTGAAATTATATTGGGCGTAATTCAATGTTAAAAAGTAATAAATGGGGAAAATTTTCAAGGTGGATAAATACATTTTAAAGGCACTGTATGTTCATTTATGACATGTAATTGTAAATGCATTCTGTAGACAAATCACATGTATAGTATCGTCTCTTTAAGTCAAATTAAAGGCGACACTTAGGTGATAATCATATGGTAATTACATGTGTTAGAAGAATAGTGTCATGAAAGGACTAAAGAATAACGAGAAGACTGATCTTCTTGATTTCATTTAGGTGGACTAGTATGAGATACATAAGTTCTATACATAAATTGGGAACACAAACAAGTGTTATGTTCAGCAAAATTAAAATAATCAAAGCTTAGGTAGCAAAGAGAGCTTGTATACAGCTGCATCTCAAATTATTAGAATTATTTCATATATTCATCACATGTAACAAATATTTCAAGCCTGCTTTTGTTTTATTTTTGATGATTATGGCCTATAGCCTGTGATAATCAGAAATCTGGTAACTCCAATTATTAGAATATGCCACACCTCAGCAATACCACAGGCTGATCACCTCTGCCCTGCTGTATTGATGCAGTAATTCTTGTTCAAGGAGCCCCAATCACATATTTTGTTGGCCATTTCTGGATTGTAAATCCCTTTAATTGGTTGATCAAAAAAGAAAAGTAATAATTTAGGATACTGGATTTCTGACTTTAATGAGGTAATAAATATAGACTATATGAACGTTTCCTTTATTGAAATAAATTATGAAAAAAAAAGCTTTTCCATGATATTCTAATTATTTGAGACACACCTGCATGCCGTAAACACCCTTATCCTCTTCATCCCTGGAAAATCATATTGGTCTTTTCGCTATTGACTGACTGAGCGGTGAGATCTCTAAGCTGCTGTACTTTAGTTCAGATAGGGGCTGCTGGTGGTGGTGGGGGGAGGCAGGGAGAGATTTCTGGTACAAACAGCCATCAAAGGTGGGAGTGTTTCATGGGAGCAAAAGAAGCTGCGGCAAGGGCCAGCTTTCATAGTTCACCAGAAAAGGTTTACATTGCAAGGCCCCCAAGGAGTGGCACAGAAAAAAAAGGACACGTTTTACCCTCCAGACTGCAGACAGAAACAGCTAAATCATACAGTCATGAGCACTGATAGACCAGGGCATATGTGCTAGTCCGCTGTAATGCTGTGAAAATTAAATGTTGAGAAATGTTGGAAAACACACGTTTAACAAATCTGCACATTTTTATAGATTTTTATAGAGTTCAACCACATGGCTTTGTTTTGAAATCAATGGTTGTAATTCTGTGCATAAAATGTTCTGTATGTGGATAGCATGACCTGATCCCAAAAGAGCATTCTGCTCATCAAACATCCCAAAAAATAAAAAAAATGTACTCATGACTGTCACTTCTCCCTGTGACAATTTAAGTGCCAATTATTTTGAAGTAGAAATGAAACACCTTCATAGTACAAAATGACACAATGAGTCTTCACAAGTAGAACAGAAGTAGTAGATATCAAAAGCCTTTTGGTAAGGGGTTCGATATACATACATATATATATATATACACTACCAGTCAAAAATTTGGACACACCTTCTCATTTAATGTTTTTTTTTAAATTTTATTTTCAGAGCTCAGATAAAAGCCACACAGAGTTCTAGTAGCAGACACATCTCTACATCAACTGTTCAGAGGAGACTGAACCAATCAGGCCTTTATGGTCAAACAGCTGCTAAGAAACCACTACTAAGGAAAAGCAACAAGCAGAAGAGATTTGTCTGGAACAAGAAACACAAGGAATAGACATTAGACCAGTGGAAATCTGTGCTTTGGTCTGAGGAGTGCAAATTTCAGATCTTTGGTTCCACCCACCGTGTCCTTGTGAGACCAGAAAAGGTGAATGGATGGTCTCTACATGCATGGTTCCCACTATGAAGCATGGAGGAGGAGGTATGATGGTGTGGGGGTGCTTTGCTGGTGACACTGTTGGGGATTTATTTAAAACTGAAGGAACACTGAACCAGCATGGCTACCACAGCATCCTGCAGCTACATGCCATCCCACCCAGTTTGTGTTTAGTTGGACCATCATTTATTTTTCAACAGGACAATGACCCCAAACACACCTCCAGGCTGTGGAAGGACTATCTGACCAAGAAGGAGAGTGATGGAGTGCTGCGTCAGATGATCTGGCCTCTACAGTCACCTGACCTAAACCCAATCCAGATGGTTTGGGATGAGATGGACCACAGAGAGAAGGCAAAAGGTCCAACAAGTGCTCAGCATCTCTGGGAACTCCTTCAAGACTGTTGGAAAACCATTTCAGGTGACTACCTCATGAAGCTCATGGAGAGAATGCCAAAAATGGATAAGAGCAGTAATCAACGCAAAAGTTGTTTTGAAGAATCTAAAATATAAAACATGTTTTGACTTATTTCACACTTTTTTGTCTACTACATAATTCCACGTGTTCATTCATAGTTTTGATGCCTTCAGTGAGAACCTACAATGTAAATAGTCATGAAAATAAAGAAAAACCATTAAATGAGAAGGTGTGTCCAAACTTGTCACTGGTAGTGTATAAATTGCAGTAAGGCAGGTGATAACTTGTGGTGAGAGACTTGCCTTGACTAGGGTAACCAGATGTCCTGTTTAATGCAGGGCTGCACAGCATTTCCATCCCTTCCCACACATTGAGACCATGTCCTGCATTTTGATAGGTTCTAGTTTTTAAAAGTCAGCACTGCAGGACAGGCACTTTTCTAAAATCTGGCTTTCACCCAGCGGCTCTGAAGAAAGCAGAGAGGGCTGTCATCATGGTGCTGTGTTGGATGTCAGTCAACCAGCGCACACGTGGGTCAAGTGCAGGTTAACCTGTCACCATCTCTGCTGCCCACGCCACAACCAACAGGGAAAATTGCTCGTCACCACAAAGTCACATGCTATGCAGATTTCAGCAAAGTATGATGGAACTACCACAAAGAAAAGGAAAAACAGGTGCAACAAAGACTAAGACTAACTGGGTGAAGCTCATATCAAGCCCATATGTGTTGTTAGAGAAAATATAGGCAAAGTCACATATAGGATGAGAGCAGGAAAACCACTGAGTGGAGGTCAGCTGAAGTTAAGGATAAATACAGGCTTCATGAAAACGTGTAATGCATAGGAAAACTGATCTAAATGCACTGCTTTTCTATTATGGATATGCTATCTTGGACTTTAACAGTCATCAATGGAAAAAAGGAATAACACATAATCACCATAAAAACTATGTAACTTTAGTTTTTTTTATCGTTTCTGAAAGTTGCATTCAAATAAGACGTTGTGTCTACATTTTCTGAACCCAGCAGTGCTGTGACATTTTTTTTTGTTTGTTTGTGCAGTATGGGTAAGTTAATATCCACAGACTACAGTAGAGTTCTTAAGAGATAAATTTACTAAGAAGCCATCAGGGGTCCTGGCAAATACATGGCGACATGGTGATCAAGCCCTGTTTGATCCTAAAAGCCATTTCTTGTATGCCAGTAGTTTAATAAAATACAAAAATAGATATTTTATGACCCATTTCTGCGTAAAATAAAGAAATGTGGCCAAAAGTTTGCATTAATAAATTGTTCTGTTAAATGTTAAATTTTTACATTTGTAATATGAATCTATTGCACATACACTACCATTCCAAAGATTGGGGTCACACAGACAATTTCATGTTTTCCATGAAAACTCACACTTTTATTCATGTGCTAATATAGTTGCACAAGGGTTTTCTAGTCATCAGTTAGCCTTTCAACACCATTAACTAACACAATGTAGCATTAGAACACAGGAGTGATGGTTGCTGGAAATGTTCCTCTGTACCTCTATGTAGATATTCCATTAAAAATCAGCCGTTTCCAGCTAGAATAGTCATTTACCACATTAACAATGTTCAGACTGGATTTCTGATTAATTTAATGCTATCTTGATTGAAAAAAAAAACTGTTTTTCTTTCAAAAATAAGGACCAAGTGACCCTAAATTTTTGAATGGTAGTGTTTACACCAGTTGTGTGCTCCTCTCATGCCTGGTGTCGCCAGCTTCAGTTAAAGTGTTAGTGTTACAGCAGCCGCTCTGAGAATGGTCTGCACATGCTTAGTGAACCCACAGAGTCAGACTCTCATTGTCTCATTATTTGTGTAAAAATGAAACTATTAAGAATGTGTTAATTAGTGATGTTTACTGGTGTTAATTGGCATATTTTTGAAGTTTGGACATATAATGGCTTCTGTTTAACTAAAATCAACTTAACAGCTCTACCTCCATGTGCAGACAAATGCTTTTGATCTTCCATCTCACTGTCAGTTAGAAAGCTCATAAGCACATTTACAAAAATGTTGAAATACACTTAGAAGAGTCACTTAGAAATGTCCTTATTTTTTTAAAAAAAGCATTTTTTCAATGAGGATAACACAATTATTCTGAAATACAGTTTAGACATAGTTCATGTGGTAAATGACTATTCTAGATGGAAACGGATGATTTTTAATGGAATATCTCCATAGGGGTACAGAGGAACATTTCCAGCAACCATCACTCCTGTGTTCTAATGCTACATTGTGTTAGCTAATGGTGTTGAAAGACTAATTGATGATTAGAAAAACCTTGTGCAATTATGTTAGCACATGAATAAAAGTATGAGTTTTCATGGAAAACATGAAATTGTCTGGGTGACCCCAAACTTTTGAATGGGAGTGCATATGTTCGCAGAAGGGCTGCATAGTGGTTAGGTGGTTAGCATCGTCGCCTTGCAGCTAGAAGGTTTTGCGTCCCGGGATTCCTGAGACCTTTCTGCATGGAGTTTGCATGCTCTCCTTGTGCATGTGTTGTTTTCTCCAGATACTCTGGCTTCCTCCCACAGTCCAAAAACATGCTTAAGTCAAATGATAATTCTGAATTGTCCGTAGGTGTGAATATGAGTGTGATTGTTTGTCTCTATATGTAGTCCTGTGATAGACTGGTGACCTGTCCAGGGTGTCCCCTGCCTTCACCCTAAGTCAGCTGGGATAGACTCCAGCCCCCCACGAGCCTAATGAGGATTAAGTGGTGTCTAGATAATGGATGAATTGATGTTCATAGAAAATCTTTGTGTAACCCAAAATTTACCCTCAAACTGAGCAGCAGTCGTCAGTTTTAAATGAAGAATATTGGTCAGGAGAGAAATATTAAATGTTTACTTCTATAGGACAACAACTTGCTGCTGAACTTTCAACTCTCCATGGGTTTTTAGTTCACAGCAGCAACTAAACCCCAAAACAAAAGGTGTTTCCTTTTTCTTTTCCTCCTGTGGCATCAACATCCCTGGCAACAGATGAAAATCTTGGAAAAGGTTGAATTCACAAAGAGCAGTACATTTGCACCGTAAGTTTGGTAGCCCTTTAAGACCTACCATTGTGCAAGTCCGCCAGAACATATTCTTACATTTTAAGATACTGTAGTGCAAGTTTTTTGGAGTTTTTTTTTTTTTTGCTTTACATCAATATAACCTTTATATTCCAAGTTTTCATAATATGTATTGACTTATGTCTTAACTACTACAATAAATTGCTTAAAAGTGCAATAAACCTAAAAAATTTAAATAGTTTATTTTTACATATATTTCAAAATACAGAAATTGCATAGCTGTATCCCTCAAATTTGCAAATTTTGCAAAGTTGGACAATATCCCGTGGTCTCATTTCTATTGCTATGTGTACTTTGTTGTGTATTTTTACAAACCCATCACTGCAATGAAAAAGCGCTCTGAGACATGGTGAATGTGTGAAATGTTAGTGTAACTCCCCAGATTTTACATGCAAAAAGAATGATCTGGTTTCAAATCTACCACCAATCAAAAATGAATATGCAATTGTTGCACCCGCACTACACTGGGCTCTATAGGGTTAAAATCTGCTGTAAAGCCACGCTGGCATGGGGCCTCGTGTAACTGTGTTTTCTGCTCCATATATGCATGGAATAAGCAAATTCTGTGTTTTGCGGAAGTTTATTGACAGTCTTTGCAGATGTATTGACAGGCAGCTACAGAGGCCAATAACTACTGACCCCGGAGAAAGACAGCAAAATGTTCTTGACATCCATCTAAACATCCAACTAGATTTTTCTTGATGGATTTGAGTTTGTTCTCAGTGGATGGGTCTCCATGCTGTGCAGTGGCCCAAGCCTCCTGAATTTGCACCTAAAAAGCCCTCCATTCAGAAAAACAGTGCAGAAGTAATGAAATGCTGCTAACGGACAAACAAAATTTAAAAAGATATTTCCAACCAGCTTGCATGTGATTAATATCATCAAATATTTGAGGTATTTTGTGGTGAGATTTTTAATTTGCATGAAATTAAGATCACAAATGACCTCCGCAAATATTTGGGTCATTCCAGAATTGGAGGACATTTGGGCTTCAAAATTTTTGAAAAATACACCTTGTCTTTACAATCTTCTGCTCCATATTCATCAATAATAGGTAATAAACTATCAAAGGCTTGACTGGCTCAGCTTACACATCAATGATACCATTTTTATTCCATGTTTTATTTGTTGTTTGCTAACCCTACTCTAATCACAGTAACAGGGTTGCTAATCCATGCTAATGTTAGCTTTTTCTCAGGAGTAGAAGCTAGATATTTAGCTGTTACTGCTGACCAAGAGGACAAACTTACTGATGGAAAAAAAGTAAAGAAAAAAGTCAAAGGAATTTGTGTTGTCCTGATAATATGCATAACAGGATCTACCCATTCTTTTTGGAAAACTGTTTGATGATGTTAATTCCAGCATTTCATGTGATTCACTGTTTTCTTTTTCTACCAGCTAAAAAGGTTATGCTAACAGGGTTGTTCTTGGACACACATTCCATGCATAATAATTATTATTTCAGATATTATGTTGATAAAAAAAAAAGTTCAATTACAAGAGACATGAATGAAAAAAAATAATACCAAAAAAAGGAGATTTAAATTTTAACTATTTTATTTGAGATTCAATTTGGTCATCAGAGGTGTGGGACAAAAGAAAAATGGCATTTTAGGGGGAACTCCAGACTAAAAAATATTTTCATTCTTCTCTCCTAGTCTGTTTTTTAGATTTGATCTCAGGACAACTAAATTTACATAGCAGCTGCATGTTTTGGTATTATGTACATGGATCATTTGAAATGCGATGGGTAGGACGTAAAATGTGATCCAACTCTGGAATGACCCACTACAAATTATTAGACGTCCCGGGTAATGCTAGTCCCATGAGAATAGGGCTTAAGAACATTTGCACCTTAACATAGTGGAAGGCCTATGTCTAAGCACCATCAAAAACTTTGTGTCTGTATGTGTTCACACAGGTAAAACCAGTCATTTGAAATGCCTCCACAAACTGAGACATTGTGGCCATGGAACGCTGTGACTGACTCCAAGTTAATTTCATTGTCAACACCTGTTTGTGCTGAAATCCACACAGAGCCGATAGATCCCAAACTGAAATGCCATCTTCAAAAACCCCCCATGAAATATGGAATTCTTTTTTACTCTTTTTTTTCTTTCTAAGGCGAAGGCTTTCTTCATGCATGGTTTCCGTTTGCTGCACAGTGAAGAATGTTGTTACCAGGCAACAGGCATAACAATGACACAGGTGCTCTCTCCGTCTCTCTCTCAAAGCGTTCGTGGGTTTTGCATCTTCTCCTCAATAATGTTAAATGGCACTTGTTCTAAGTTCAGCATGAATTTATTACACTTATAAAAAAGGTTGCACCTTGATTATTCGTACATCCTGATTTGGTCTGTTTCTTTTTTCACGTTTCACATTTGAGCAGGAGCGTGCTTTGTTCTTTCTTTTTACTTTTCTTTGGATGTAGTTAAGAAATAAGCAGTAAGATTATTTTATGAGCCCTACAAATATCCTATCAGATTCAATTTCAAGTGTTTTTTGGAAAAAATCAGTGCTGTAAGCTGACAAAAAGGCAGATTAGTGCATTAAGATGCAGGATAACTAAAATTCTGGGCAAAATCTTTGAGACAAATTGATTTATAATGGGAATCAGTTGGAATAAAGTCGCTGCACTGACTGATTTTTTTAAACTTGTTTTCAGGAAATATTATTTGTAGGTTTCAAAAATGGAAAAAGTGAACAGCCTTTTTTAAAAAACTATTTATCTACAGTGTGAGAGATAAAAGTGGATAATCAACAAGTTCTACAGCCATGTTGGTTTTACAGAAAAACAGCAGTCGAAGATATTCTGAAGACAGATTTTCAAAGTTTCTTTCAAAAGCCCGGAGTAATCACATTTTTTTCTAAACACCAAATCTCACAAACAAAGAAGCAGGAGAGGAAGAAAAAGCGAGGGCAGAACTAACAGGCTGTTAACACCAGCCTGAGCCCGGCCCGATCTCCTCCATGTCTGTCTCCTTTCTTGCTTTTCAGAGATGGCAGAGCCTTTGAGCTTCGTTAAATTGTCCCTCCTGCCCCTCCCCCACCTCTCCCTCCCTTTTTCTCGTTCTCTCTATCTCCTCTCCCCGTCTCTCTCTCTCATTCTGTATCCCTCCTCCTCCTTCTCCTCCTCCTTCTCCTCCTCCTCCTCCCCCTCTTCCTCCACCGCCCCCACCACCTCAGCCGGCAGTCTTTCGCCCTTAATCAGAAGGCTGCAGCTCCCCACGCTTCCCTGCCTCCTCCCTCCATCCTCCTCATCACCCCCTCCCCCCTTCTATCCTTTTACCAACCGCCACCACTTCCCTCCTCTCTCTCTTTTTCCTCTCCCTTTACATTTTTTTCCTCCCCTCCACCCCCAGCCCGCCGCCACACCACACACCTCCTTCTACACCCCTGCAGTTAGCATCTGCCAAAGGCCGCTTCTGTTCATCACTCACCCATGCACTTAGCAACAAAAGATGTGTGGTAATTTCCCAGCGCGTGCGGCAGACTGCCGGCCGGTCACACCCCGGGGGGCGGGGGGGAGGAAGACGATGGAAGGAGGGGGTCCGCAGAGGCTCTTCGCCTTCGCCGCTGCTTGCTGCTGACCTCCATGTCACGCATGATCGACGTGGGGGAGTGCGGTGGGCTGCAGCAGCTGCGTGACTGGCAGGCCAGGAGATGACAGTGGTGGGGCGGTGTGGGGGGGTAGGTGGGTGGGCGAAGGCGGCGGTGGTGTGATGATGTGTGTGTGTGTGTGTGTGACGAGGGGGGGGGGTGGCAGGGGAAGGAGCAGAGCTGATGGCTGCCACCGGCCACGGCCGCCACGGTGTGTTTGTTAAAATGACTTCCTCGTGCAGCATTGTCACCGGCGCTCGCTGCTGCACCTGCTCTCCACGTCGTCCCCCAAAAACCTCCACCAGCTCCACACTCCAGACTTTTTCTCCTGGATGTGTCTCGCTATCAACCGCGGCGCCTTGTTTTCCACAAATGGCCGCAAATTCCCTAAATTTGGACGCACAACGCAAGCAGCACATTTGCCGGAACATTTGGGTCATTCCAGAGATGGAGGAAATTTTACGTCCCACCCATCAAATTGTCCATCGAATAATCCATGTACAAAATATTAAAACATGTAGTTGTTATGCGAATGTACTTGCCCTGAGACCAAATCTAAAAAAACTAGGAGAAAAGAATGTTTTAAAATATTTTTTAGTCTGGAGTTCCTCCTAAAATGCCATTTTTCTCTTGTTCCACCCTCCTGATGACCAAATTGGATCTCAAATAAAACAGTTAAAATGAAATTTAAATCTCCTTGTTTTTGGTATTATTTTTTTTCACTGATGTCACTGGTAATTGTTTGAACATTTTTTAAATCAACATATTTTAAATAATAATAATTATGCATATGTCCCTCGGCAACCCAGTTAGCATAACCTTTTTAGCTGGTAGAAGAAGAAGAAAACAGTGCCTCTTAAAAGGCATCATATAATACAAAAACAGGTACAAGCATGAACTTTGGACATTCTGAACACACAAATAAAATCATATATATATGTCATGTAGATACTTTGAAGTGTCATTCCAGAAGTGAAGGACATTTTACATCCCGCCCATCAAAATTTAAAACAATTCATGTACAAAATACTAAAACATGCAGTTGTCCTGAGACCAAATCTAAAATATTTTTAAAATACCAAATAAATCTGGAGTTCTCCCTAAAATACTATTTTTCTCTTGTCTCACCCAACTGATGACCAAATTGAATCTCACATAAAGCAGTTAAAATGAAATTTAAATCTCCCTTTTTGGGATTATTTTTTCATTGATGTCTTGTAATTGTGGGAACATTTTTTAATCAACGTAATATTTTAAATAATATTTATTATGCATGTGTTCCACAACAACCCTGTTAGCATAACCTTTTTATCTGGTAGAAGAAGAAGAAAACAGTGAATCACATGAAACGCTGGAATTAATATCATCAGACAGTTTTCCAGTAGAATGGGTAGAGCAAAGCTATGTCCTCTCTTCTATTTTTCAGATTTTCATAACATTGTCAGCCTTGATTGAATGTCTCACTCTACCTCATGCAACCCTGTTATGTATATTATCAGGATCAGACAAATTCTTTTGACTTTTTGATTTTTTCCATCAGTAAGTTTGTCCTCTTGGAGTAGCAACCCTGTTACTGTGATTAGAGTAGCAAAAAACAAACAAAAAACATGGAATAAAAATGGTACCATTGATGTGTAAGCTGAGCCAATCAAACCTTTGATAGTTTACTACCTATTATTGGTGAATATGGAGCAGAAATTTATAAAAGAGAAAGTAAATTTTTCAAAATGTTCATTCCAATTCCAATTCTGGAAAGGCCCATTCACAGTACATTTCGAAAAGCGGCACCAAAATTTCATAACAGGAGAAAGGATTCATGAATAAAAACCAAAGAGGTGAAACACACAGGCGAGCAAATGCCAAAATACCGCTCAAGTAAACACACATAAATATGAAAAAGTGCACATGTGAATCAAATCACAGCTGCGCAGGGGGGGAAAGGCGTATTACTGGAATTCTCAGAGTGCAAAGCCCTTTTCCCAGCAATGAAAGAATGAAGGAGGTACGTGGGGGGAGGGAGGGGTGAGGAGGGGAGGGGAGGGGAGGGGATGGAGCGGGTGCGAGGACACCTCCATCCAATCTGATCAATGGCGATATTAATCTGAGCACGAGTCAGCCCCGCCGCCACGGCATTTGATTAAAACAGGGAAGAAATATGACGTAACCAATAAATCTGTTTGTCAAAATGGCACATGGCTGGAGAGGAGAGGAAATACTGGCACAGATAAGAGGAGAGCGGAGGAAAGGGGAAGGAGATGAGAGGAGGTTTGAATGACAGGGAGGGAGATGGAAGGAGTGCAGAGAGGGGGTGGGGTGGCTGCTGACTGACCTCAGCATTTCCGCTGCATGAGTGAAGCACTCAGCCTGAACCAGATCTTCACCCGCTCGCCTCCCACTGCACTTCCACCAAACTACCTTTCCATTCCCCTCTGTTTTCTCTCTCTCCCCCTCTGTCTCTTCGTCTCCCCCCCGTCTCTATCTCGCACCCTCTCCAAGCAGCGACCACGGATAACGGAATAATCCTCACATTCTGCACCGGGAGCCTTAATGTGTGCGTCTGTGTTGTGGAGTTTGAGGCCTCTGCAGTTCGCTGCTGCTACAAATAACTCCGGAGGAACGAAGGCTCGCTGAAATGTACTTCCTGTCTGTAAACTCACAGACCTGCCAACACCGGAACATTTCGTGCATCAACGTGTGGATACTATAATATATTCAGACAAGAGGAAGTATTTTTGTTTGATATACCTTGTTATTCTTATGTCAAATAAAGAGAACCTTGTGTCAGAGTTAACAATAGAATTTGTTTTTTTACTCCAACAAGGAGTTATGTGACGATCGGTGTACGTTTGTCCATCCGTCTGTCTGTCTCTGTTAGCAACATTGTTCAAAAACAGACTAACGGACTTAGATAAAATTTTCAGGGAAGGTCAGAAATGACACAAGGACCAAGTGATTAGATTTTGGCAGTGATGCAGCTTATAGTTAAGGCTTTGTTAAGGATTTCCCATTGCCAGATATAGCTGCTGGCATGGCCTCGCTGTAACCATGATGTGAACACTGTGTCAGTTACCTGCTGACGATCACATGATTGGGATCCTACTACAAAATGACTATCATTTATCAGTTGGAAATCATGCAAGGAACAAATGATTAAACTGTGGACTGTTTCTGAGTCCCATCAATTCCTGCCGTCCACGTTAAGTTCAGCCATCAGCCTTATTTTGAACACAAATTCACCTTTCTGTCCTTCACTCATTTCTTCACTGTAAGAGCTTGTCCCCATTCCAGCTAGGTGCTTCTAAGTTTAGACACATCCTTTGCTAGACAGCAACAGCGTGGAACCGTTTTCTTTCATCTTTATGTGAATTTTTGGACTTTTTGGCAGCACCTTCGTCATGTCAAGAAACCTCTTCTTAGATAAACATTTCCTGTGATGCTGGAACAGTGACAAAATAAAAGCCCACAACCTTAAACATACGTCTTCAAAATAAAAGCATGGAAGGAACGGTTATTTTAACACTAGCAAAACAAAGGCTTACCAAAAGTGATGAACTGATCAACAGACCTTTATAAGAGTAATTTACATGCAATTCGGTATCCATACATAACATGCACATGCATAACACATGCCTGTGCTCAGCACAAGGTCATTTTTTATTAAAGATTTCATCCGTCAAAAATGATACGTCAACTGAGCAGCCTTGGCGGAGTACTGCGCTCTCTGAGTGCTTTTCTAGTTCAGACTGCAAGAGTTTCTTACTTAACAAACCTAAGAAATCAATCCTGTCAGCTTGTTAGGTGGGTATCTCTGTATCATTATTCTTGTTCAGAAGTGGTTTTACATTCTAGCATGCATAGCAGAGCTATTCCAATATTAAAACATGTCACTGTGTACCGTAGAGTAGTTTTACAGTGTTTCAGCAGAATCGTAAACGAGCTGGTGTGCGTCAGCTGCAGCAAGTGGGGAAGACTGGCTGGACAAAGAGGCAAATCTTTATAGATTCACACTATCTAGAGCAGGAATGTCAACTCATTCTAGTTCAAGGGCCACATTCAGCCCAGTTTGATATCAAGTGGGCTGGAACAGTAAAGTCAGAGCATAATAACCGATAAATAACCACAATTTCAAATATTTCCCTTTGTTTTAGTGCAAAAAAGTAAATTCTGACAATGTTCACATTTAAGGAGTTATCTTTTTACAAAACATTATGAACAACCTGAACTTTCTTAAGAAAAATAAGTTCAATTTCAGCAATATTATGCCTCTGTTTATCATTTACACATTACAACTTACAGATCACAGAGTTTCTACAAAGACACAAAACATTTGGTCTCAGGTATCTGGAACTGAACGATAAAGTATTTTACTTCATGATCAAAGTGACAAAAATCAGACAAAAAAAGACAAAAAAACAACAAAAATAAGACAAAATATTACAAAAATGAGACACAAAATGCCAAAAATGACAGCAAATGACAAAAAAACAACAAATGACACGAAATGACAAAAACATGAGACAGACGACAGCAATCACACAATAAACGAAGAAAAGAAGACAAAATACTCTTTGTGTCACAAAAATGAGACACAAAATGACAATAAGAACAATGAACAATCAAGTATTTTACTTTATGATCAAAACAACTTGTCATGGTCTAGAAGTTATAAATTCATAGTTTTACAAATTTACAATCTGCAGTTAATGTCTTCTCTGTAATTTTTACACTTTACAAAGTCGTCCTGTAGGGCCAGATTGGACTCTCTGGGGGGTCAGTTTTGTCCCGCGGGCCGCATGTTGGGCACCCCTGAATATCTAACTTTGATACACAGAGATGAGTTTTTCGGAGTTGAATCAATGACCTGAGTGCAACTTTACCAGCCACAGTGCTGATAAATAATGTTGTTCTGCCAATAAGGGCGTTAGACATCTCTGAGTTGCCTTCCAGCAATCAGCCTGGCCAATCACAGCCCACCCCAAAACGAAAACACGGCATTCTGAGGTTAAAGCAAAATTCAGCTGGCAGACACTGACACTTCACAGGTGTAAATTATAATCTGAATTCTGTTCAGCTGCTTCGGTTTCAGGCTTTTGTTGGTGCTCCTGTTGGCTCACTGTCACTCTGCCGGGGCTTATTGGGAATAGAATTAAACCATCATTAATGTTGTTAGTAACACCTGTGCTTTATCAGAAGTGAAAATTTCTGCTGTGAAAACGTGACGACCGAATGCTGGAACCAATTATCTGCACATACGGTTGCACATGAACACTCGCTTTACGGTAACACACACATTACATATAATTCTTGGGAGAACAGTGAGGAGGTGAAAGATTCATACATTGATTTGTTGTTTGACATAAACAAAATGGCTTTATTTGATATGTCAGTGCTTCTGTGCATAATAATATCTAGTTGATGACATGTTTGATGTATTTTTTTTCAAGATAATTGGGTAAATATTGGAACATTGTTTATTTTCCATCAATTTTTTAAAAGATTATCAATCACAGTAAATCCTCTGAGCGCCGTGCAGTGAAGGTTTATATTTCTTTCTGGAGGTGAGAGGAAAAACAGTCATGTGAGTGGAGGAAAGTTAGTCCGTTCATTATATTTTTTCACACCCACTTTTGATGCAGTGGCACCTTAGCCCAGGGGTTAGATTAAACTGCCACACCCTTCCTGCTCCCTATGCCGAAAATATGGATTTAGTGAGATTTATTAAATCCAATCCCCTACAAAGTCCCATGAAAGTTTTCCATTTTTCCTTCTGTTGCTCTCATATATTTGCCCTCTAACCGTTTTCCACTGACAGGCCGCAATATTTGCATTGGCAAAAGTAACCCTTGTGCTGTATCCCACGCCAGATCCATAGACAATAAAAGCAAGGATGATATTGTCTTCTTTACAACTGAGTGTTTTCTCGTTATGGGAGTTCAGAGGAAATGCTTTCACGACATGATTCATTTACACAATGAAACAAAGAAAGAAGGCAGATTCTCCAAAAGACTACCTTGCAGAGGGAGCAAAATGAGTGAGGCTGGGAAAAGCATCTGTGATTGTGAATGTGGTCTTTAAAGTCTAAACCGAAACGTCTGCCGGCACGAAATTTACAATTACATCCTCTTTTATCATTTGAGGACAAACAACTTCAGTTTTGTTTTGGCCTGCCAAGAAATACACAAGGTAGCTTGTTACATGTACTGTAAATGCGCAACTAAAAAAAGAACAAGACAAACTGGATAGAAAGTAAGTTCTGAGCGGCTCTGATGTATCTTTACAAATCAGCCAGTGAAGTGTAAAAATGTCGCTTCCTGCACAATATTAAGGACACAATTGTTTTTCTTCCAATATGAAAACAAGGTAATGATATTCATTATGCTGAAAAGTCCTTGGACACAGGCTTTAATCTTAACTGAATTAGAGAATCTGTTGGTCTATTAAATGCACGTTTAAAAGAATCACTTAGCAAGGGCTTTTACAATAGACAGGAGTAGTATTACCTATTTTCACTGTCATCACTGTTGAGTATACTATTTAACAAGTTACCTTAGAAATGATTAATTTTACATTATTTATTAAAACATACTGCAATTATAATACACTACTAATTATTAAGCACAAAAGAAAAAAGTGATTTGTGTTCGATCACTCCATCCTCATTGATGTCTTGATAGAAATGTATTTTCTCTCTCAAAGGCAGAAGTATGAAGTAGTAGCAAATGCTCCCTGTTTCAAAGATCTACAAAGTCCATGTTAGGAGCTTAGAAGGTATAGTGATGGCATATGTCTGCCACTAGACTTTCATCCAGAAACCTGGACACCTGTATTCTTAGAAATAAGTTCTGGTTTCACTCACTTAGGCCTGGGAGATTCAAAAGTGAGATATACTGGCAATAAACACTTCATCATTATAATAAAAAAAAAAATTAGATTGACAGTAAGACAAGGAGATGATAGTGGACTATCACAGGTCTAAACCGCCATTCCAACCAGTAATATTAGAGAGGAGAACTTTGAAGTTGTGCAAACTTATATTTTTGCACCTGGGCTGGTCTGCAAACACAGATGGCCTGTATCGGAAGGGTAGAGTCAGCTGTTCTTCTACTGTTCTACTTATTTTTACTTATGTGTGTATTTTGTGTGTGTGTGTGTTTTGTTCACTGCTGTGTTAACATTAAAATCATTACCTGTGGTAAACAGGTTAAACTGGTACTTCACATCTCTCAGGTATGTTAACCAGTCCAACACTCACAGTTTACTGTTGTTTTTCCAAGCTGTTTGGTTGGCACCAAAATTCCTTGATTTGATTTGGGAAAATATCTTGCTCTGGGTTGTAATATCACCTTTCATAATGTTTACCATATGTTTGAAGCTTCTTCTCTGTTTTCTGGGTTACCATCACATCTACTTTACATTTCGTTGGCTGAGAAAAGGCAAAAACATGTTGATTTAAATGTATTTGTGATATGTCTGAAGCAAACACATTCCGGGAGAGAATATGCTTTCCTCAAACGTAGAATGCAGTTGGGTTGTATGGGAACGTAATTTCTAAAAGACAGGAGCTCCAGCTGAGGTGAGCCCAAGGTGACATCTCCAAATCCTTCACATATCAGGTCTTTGTATTTAACACGTAGAAATAGAAATACAAGACACTGTAGTTTAACAAGCAAGCAGACCTACAATTTGGAGGGATTTACTGAGTCCCTGGAAATATGGAAGTTAGCACTTAGCTTCAGTGAACACACACGTCTCCATGAAGTTCCGCCTTTAAATCACGCGCCCTTCAGTGACTCTTGAATGTGGGCGTACCCAATGTTAGGAAGCCAGAAAAGACAGCACGATGTGTGAATAAGACAATTTTCTTAAACACTGGGAGTCTCTTTTCTCATTTGCTCATAGAAGCAAACTGCCTCCCTCTAACTGATACCCCGTGTGAAGCTAACATGAACCAGTCTCCCACCTGAACACAGAAAGGCAAAAATGTCATTAACCCACCATGCAACACCTGGTAATCTCCAAATTTGAAAGTAACAGAGTGTTGCTGGAATTACTAATTCAAATATAATGACTGAATTTAAAATTGTAATCCCTTATCTTACTGGAAAAGTAATCACATTACTGTAACATGCTGCTCCGTAAGGCATTATGGCCGCTGCTATGGAGCACATCTGGGACTGAAGGTGAGAGAGAATAGGTTGTTATGTAGGTGAGGCTTTGAATTAAGTTGGATGACTCATACAATCCGCCTCGAAATGTCAGTGCTTCATTTCTGGCTTTGTGCTGGTCACCGTGGACACTGTCTGGACAGATGAATATTGCAAGAAGCAAACTTGTTTGTATGCTTATTTATCATTTGTGTTAGCTCTAATGAAGGTTGTAGAGCGTATAATTAAAATGTTTAAATGAAATGACATTTAAAAGGCTCGACAAGTTTAATAAAACAACTTGTCCTGTAGACCTTGATGTCAAGTGGCTGCACTCATTTAGAGGCAATCACTATCATTTTGGGAGGGCAAATAAAGCTTTGTTTGCCTTGCAGACGAGCCGCGGACCCCCGCCTACGTTTGTGCAACTCTGCCAATGAGCGGTCCCCATTTCTGAACGTCTCTCAGACATCTCTGAAATGAAAGCGAGGAAAGGGAACGATGAAGGGATTAAGAATGATGGAGGAGAATGACGGAAAGGTGGAGGAGATGAAAAGTGAGTCCACATAGGAGAAGGAGGAGGCGGAGGAGAGCAGGTGTCACATGACCCCGACGGCAACGCAGTGCAGAGGAGAGTCAAGCAGACAAAAGAACCTGTCAGCATGCACACTAAAGAGCACACAAACACACGCACACACGCACACGCACACACACACACACACACACACACACACACACACACACACACAACAACATAACACGGTAGCCAGATAAACTTGAGTGGCAGAGGGTACAGATGAAGAAATGGATTTTTTTTTTTGGCCAAGCTAAACCTTCAAACATCAAGGTTCCTTGTATAAATGACCCATTTACCAAGAGAGATATCTGGTCGGCACAGAGGAGGACGGTCAGATCTTGACATCTACCTTCATCAATATCACAGTTGTGCGTGGTCAGGAAGAGGGAAACCACGTTCACAATGTCGACAAAGCAGTGTATGAAACTGAATGCAGACAGATTCTTCAAGTTCTGATCTGGAAACCTGAATCAAACCCACACTGACGATCGCTGTAATTAATAAATGATAAAAATCCAGTCCTACTAAATATTCTTACTCAACAATATGTTGTGGGTTTCTCTCAGTATCAGAGTTTTATTATTATCTGGTATCATTAGCTGGGTTTAAACATCACCAGCCTGACAGACTGCATAAACAGGACAGTTTTTAGACAGTGAAGATTACAACTATAAGAGAAAATGAGTGAATATTACAGATGAGTAATGAACACTTGTGAAATTGTAAGATTTTGACATTAAAAAAATTTAATTGGCAGTTGTAGTTTTCCGAGTGCTAATGAAATCATTATTTTTGAATTGTAATAGCTTGTGTTGAAGGAGGTGCATGAAAACAAATGTAAAATGCCAATGTTGATACGATTCTTTGTTTCTACAATGTGTGTACATTGCAACTATGGTACGCTACATATAAGGGATAGGCTGTGTTTAATGTATGGTTGGGATTAGGCAACTAAAACACTAAGTTTATGTAAAGATTGTAGTCACAGTAAGAACAAGAAAAGCACTCAGAGATCACAGTACTCCTCCAAGGCTATTCATTCCCCCATATGGCATTGTCAGAAATGCAGCATATTTACTTTGCCAAGGAACGGCGGAGTTATGTGACGATCGGCGTACGTTTGTAAGTCTGTCTGTGTGAAACATTGTTCAAAAACAGACAAGCATAAGCTCATTTCCTCCTACCCCTTCTCCATCTCAACCATCAGTCACTCAGTACCCTACTCCCGTAGTTATTTATGTACATATTTACAAACAAAACAGAAAATAAATAATATAAATAAACAAATAATAAATAGTGATATACCTGTGCCAAAGCCCCTCCTACTCCCTGTACCTCATGAAAACCATATCTTTGTACTGCTTTTTAAACTGAGTCATGCTTGGACATTGCTTGAGCCCCACCTCCAAAAATGAAGAATAAATATAAGGTAAATTAAAAAAGACTAAATTAAAAAAACACAAGCGTACATCAGACACAATCATACTCGCTACTGGGGTTACAATGGGTGAAATGAATTATTATTAACTGCAGTAATCTGTTATTATGCACAGTATAATGTACATGAGTCCTGAATGATCAGTTATTACAGTAATTACACATAGTATAGTGTAGGTGACAATTATACATCCTCTGATTCATCTTAATGAAACCAGCACTGATGCTGTGGAGGTGCCAGCGCGTTTAAAAAATAAACTTGGGCTCTGCGGCTCCATAGATCAAACGGAGCCTCCTGAATCTACCTGGAACAGCATGAGCCTTCCAACAGCTTGGCAGTTGTTTTAACCACGGAGCTGTTTATTGGTCTGAGCACCAGCTAAGCGACATGCCCATGCTAGCACTGAAATTTGGCATTGGACATAAATCTCTGAGTGAGGAACTGACTAATATGAACACGATTCCTATTACTGAAGAGTTATTGAAGCGTGACCAGTGGGTAGTCCAGAGGTGACACCCACACTTTGACTCCCTGTGCTTTTACAGTGGTCCAGTTGTGTGTTTATTATCTTTATTGCCTGTCTCTTGGCATGCAGCGTCGGTTCCAGTGCGGCGATGGGTGAGGAGGGGAGAGTCATATCTGGGCCCTTCTTGCTAATTGAGCGCAGCTCCGGACCCCAAGGTCTGCATCGCTGACGTTTTCTTAATCCATGGCTGTTTAACGCCGGCTGTGCTTGAGTAATTAAGCAGATAATCTTCAATTAAACCAAGCCCGACCCCCACAACCCCCAACCCCCATCCTGAGAGAGATGGGCTCGAAGCACGCCGCTCCTCTTTCCCAAGATAAATGGTCCACTTCCCTGCCATGCAGCCGGGGTGCTGCCATGCTTTATGACAAGTGTGTTTTTATCATGATCATTTTTTACCACTGGACTTCAATAGTACCGCACTGACACATTTTTGGCCTTGCTTGTTGTGTACACAGTATGGCCGTAAATTATGGAATGCCATTTACACATTTGCTTTGCGTATGTTCACACGATTGTGTCGATTTTTAAACGTGCTTAAATATACATTTAGCAATTCTTGTTTGAGTTTATACTAAAGCTCAGTGGTGTTTATATAAATGGACTATATTGCAATTAATCAGTATGAACTCTGAATTACTCCAAATACGTCAGTTATATTATGTATTTAAGCATTTGTAAACCTCTAAATCAAAGCCAAACATATGACAAAACCTTCAAAATCTTTTCAAAAATGATCCAAAACCATATAGAACATGTGATCGTCATTGCTGCACTCACAACTTAAGCCTTCTTTAATTTAAATTGGGGCCATATTCAGAACTCATGTCAAGGATTGCGTCTTGGGGCTTAACCCTGATTCAAAACAAATCATGTGATGCTAATTAAAAAGGTCTAATAAATGCACCAGTGATTTAAAAGAGGAGAAAAACACTTAAGGCACCTTTTTCACCGTGTTGGTCTGTGCGCCATTGTGTGGCTATTGTGCGACTCCTTTGCTCACACGCTTGGCATGTGAATCATCGCCTCATTTTGCTAATGTTCCAGTCCTTTGAACCTGTGTAGGTTTTATGCTTTGTAAACAGTGAGTCACATTTTTTGCACAGCTGCCAAGATGTTCAAATGCGGGAATAGGATGAGGCGTGCATGGTTTTCAACATATCACGCGAAAAGACAAACCCAAAAATGTGGTAGTCTTTGTCTTAACATTCGAACCTGTCCATAGCATCAATTCCTCCAAGATTTATAACCCTAAAAATTCAATGGAATGGCTCTCATGTATACAGTTGTAGTGCTTAGTTAAGGTTTCTTGAAATTTTTTGGGATTTCTTTGTTTCAGCATTGAGTAAGAAAATAGTTCAAATTGCAGGAGGTGGCAACTTATAAAGAATCAATAAAATATCTCAGCATGCTGCAGTTTTAATATCATCGCAGACCAACAAAATGCATTCTTATTGAGCAAGGTTAAACAAGCATCAAAATTCTCCTCGCCGAGCGCACATATTTAAGATGCCTTATGGGACCTCGGTGCCATTTTAGCCCCACGCTAACGATCCTCGCAAGCTTATCAGTGCTGCTAACACTTGCACATAACCCTCTCTCCCTCTCCCGCGCTCCCTCCCTCTCTTCCTCTAACCACTCCTGTTTCCACAGCGATAATTAAGCCATCAAAGCGTGCAACCATGCCCATCCTCCGTCTCTAAGGTGAGAATACAGGCCCACATGTCAAGTGGAGCGCAGCCACCCGTGTGTCTCTTTAAAGGGGAAGGCACGAGGGACAGGCTAACAGAAAGAGGCGTGTGTGTGTGTGTGTGTGTGTGTGTGTGTGTGTGTGTGTGTGTGTGTGTGTGTGTGTGCTCAGGTGTGGTGGGCTCTCACAGCAGCAGCTGCGATGGGCTGCTAGACAACACGGTGTGACGTAGGACGAATGTCTGATACCTGCTGCCACACCACGCTGGAGAGCTGCAGAGAACCGTTTGCATTCGTGTCTTCAGCACTTTGTGTAAAATTAAAAGAAAAAAAAAAAGGAGGCAAAATACAGCCTGAATGTTAAGGTGTATCGACACAAAGCCTCTTCCTATTAAACGCACACATCTGACCCAGTGTGCTCCGTCTTGCTCTTCCGTTAAACTCCACCCACAGATAGTCTTGCCCTGTTGTATGTAATGAATCAGGGATGTTCAGTGCATCCCTATAGATATTTCATGTTTATTTCAATGGAGCAGCAACCTACCTCATCTGTGTCTATTTTCATTAATTTACCACAACGCCGGCCTGTTGACATTCCCCAGAAACCACATCTGATGCAGTGCGACTCAGCTGGTTATTTGTGGTACAGTTAACAGAAGTATGTCAGGAGTAAGTCTGATATTGATGATGATTTGCCAGTTCCTCATTAGGAACAAGATTGATTAGTGGCTCATTCCAGAATTGGAGGACATTTGGGCTTCAAAATGTTTTAAAAACAAACCTTCACTTTTACAATTTCCTGCTATATATTCATCAATAATAGGTAATAAACTATCAAAGGCTTGATTGGCTCAGCTTACACATCAATGGTACCATTTTTATTCCATGTTTTATTTGTTGTTTGCTAACCCTACTCTAATCACAGTAACAGGGTTGATAATCCATGCTAATGTTAGCTTTTTCTCAGCAGTAGAAGCTAGATATTTAGCTGTTACTGCTGACCAAGAGAACAAACTGACTGATGGAAGTAAAGAAAAATGTAAAAATAATTTGTCTTATCCTGATAATATGCATAACAGGGTTGCATGAGGTAGCGGGTTGCTCTACCCATATTTTTTTTTTTTTTTGAAAACTGTTTGATGATGTTAATTCCAGCATTTCATGTGATTCACTGTTTTCTTCTTCTTCTACCAGCTAAAAAGTTTATGCTAACAGGGTTGTTGTGGGACACATGCATAATAATTATTATTTAAAATATTATGCTGATTAAAAAATGTTCCCACAACTACAAGAGACATCAATGAAAAAAAACAAAGGAGATTAAAATTTCATTTTAACTATTTTATTTGAGATTCAATTTGGTCATCAGGGGGGTGGGACGAGAGAAAAATGGTATTTTAGGGAGTATTTGGTATTCTAAAAAACATTTTAAAGCATTCTTTTCTCCTAGTTAGTCTCAGGACAAGCACATTCGCACAACAACCTCATGTTTTAGTATTTTGTACATGGATTATTTGAAATTTGATGGGTGGGACATAAAATGTCCTCCAATTCTGGAATGATCCATGAAAGTATCCGCTTGACATATATATGTGATTTTATTCTTGTGTGCTTAATGTCCAAGGTTCAAGTTTGTACCTGTTTTTGTATTATATGATGCCATTCAGAGTAGTCAGTCATGCTATCGGTAGCTCTTGGATTTTTTTGAATGAAATAATGACAACGTGCTTTCAGTGACACTGTTAACATGCTGATGCTTAAGAGCTAATCAGGGACAACACCTTAATTAAAGGTGTTAGCTTACATTTGTTAATAGAGTTGCAAAATGAGCACGGTTTGTTTACACATCCTGTATTTCCTTTTCATTTTTTTTTTGTTTTATTGAGATCCTCAGAAATCCTGTGATTGACTGGCATGCAGTACAGTTTGTACCTTTGCCTCTCGCCCGTTGTCAGCTGAGACAGGCTTCAGAAAAAGCAGGTACAGAAACAGACGGACTAATAATATCCTCCTAAATTATTAATATAGAAAGAAAGAGCTCTCCTGGATAACCTAATGACTGCACTTTATTTTGTAGTAATCTCAACACTGTCATCATCAGCTTTCACCCGCTGTTAACAACACATGTAACACAATTATAAGTTACGTCATCACCATTTATGTAGCACACTGATAACAACACACTGACCCAAAATGCTAAGAAATAAGATTAAGGTTGCAAATTTCCCAAAACAGGTTTGAATATGAATCTGTATAGTTAATTTAAGGTACCTTTTAAGCCGTTTTAAGTCATGCTTTGTATTACTGATGACGTTAAAACTGAATAAAGGCCCGACTGTGAGTCACGTAAAGCTGTCTATGGAAAAATGAATGGGTGCAGCAAAGGCTGATGGGAATGTCAAGTTTTGTGAGTCATGAACTCAAGCACTAGACAAAGTGGAAATATGACCTGATAGTGGATGTAAATGATAGTGAGAGGATCAACCTAGTCAGCAGAATGAACCCTCTGTAGTCTTAAATGTGTTAAAAATTTCACAGGAATACACAGCAGTAGCAGTAGTGGAGATAGTTTAGCCTCAAGTGGTGGCGTATCTGACTGACATTGCAGACCCTGATAAATATATACCACCAAACAAAAAATACATCCAGATAGGCCAGATGGATTACCGAATGCACCTTCAACAATGTATTACTAACAAAACATATCTTAACAAAAAGTGACAGTTTCAAGGAAACCCAGTGGAGGACCCTGAAAAGCATTTCAGCACTCTTTAAAAAATAAAGCTTCAATAAGAGTAAAGCTAACAAGAAAATGTCTCTTACAAGAATCCCTTAAACTGTGAGAGGAAGCAATTCTAGCACTTACTGTTCATTTATTTTAGGCTGCATTACTTGAGTTGAGTGTTATCAGGGGTCTGTGAAAGCCACATATAGTACTTTTATCAGTCAGACAGGTGTTCTTGTAAAGCCTAGCTTACGCTCTGTATGTTTAATATTTGGTAGGTAAATCAACAGACTGCAGGATATTGCTTAAAGCAGTCTGGTTTACTTTTAAAGGCTAACTAGTCTGCAAAACAAAGTTTGGGAGTCCGATTTGGGAACCTGTGAGTGACATCTCTGCTTTTTGCAGATGGCTTTGATTTACACTACCATTCAAAGGTTTGGGATCACTTAGAAATGTATTTTTTTGAAAGAAAATAATTTTTCTTCAATGCAGATAATATTAAATTAATCAGAAATCCAGTCTAGACATTGTTAATGTGGTAAATGACTATTCTATCTGGAAACGGCTGATTTTAAATGGAATATCTACATAGAGGTACAGAGGAACATTTCCAGCAACCATCACTCCTGTGTTCTAAAGCTACATTGTGTTAGCTAGGCTGAATTAGGTGGCTGGATGGATGGATGGATGGATGGATGGATGGATGGATGATAGTTAAAGTTAGCAGAAACTGAATTCTATGATCCATAAATGAAGTGAGTGTATTGCTTCCGCTAACAGCAGCAAGCTTTATTGTGATTTATTCATGAGTTAAAATCATCCATCCATTATCTGTTCAATCCTCATTAAGGTCGTGGGGGGCTGGAGTCTATCCCAGCTGACTTAGAGTGAAGGCAGGAGACACCTGGACAGATCACCAGTCTATCACATGGCTACATATAGAGACAAACAATCACACTCATATTCACACCTACGGACAATTCAGAATTATCATTTGACTTAAGCATGTTTTTGGACTGTGGGAGGAAGCCAGAGTATCTGGAGAAAACAACACATGCACAAGGAGAGCATGCAAACTCCATGCAGAAAGGTCTCAGGAATCCCGGGACGCAAAACCTTCTAGCTGCAAGGCGACGATGCTAACCACCTATCCACTATGCAGCCCATTCATACCTATGGACAATTTAGAGTTACCAATTAACCTCAGCATGTTTTTGGACTGTGGGAGGAAGCTGGAGAACCTGGAGAAAACCCATGCCTGCACAGGGAGAACATGCAAACTCCATGCAGAAAGATCCCGGGAAAGCCAGGACACAAACCGGTGATCTTATAGAATGGAATAGAATTTGTTGCCATTTGCACAGGTACATCACAGTACAGGTACATTGGAATTCTTGTACGTGACTCCAAGTCAAAATAAGAATAATTTAGCAACCATTAAAAAGAAACAAGAACCCTGAAAGAAATCACACTAAAGTTTAAATGAATTAAAATTTACTACAGATATTAGCATAAATAGATAAAAAGATTAAAAAATATATATAAAAAAACACAGCAATCAATAAAATGCTTATTGCACATTGTGAGAGAATTGCACATTTGTGTGATGTCGCAATATTTTGATGTTATGCCGTGTTATAGCAGCTCCCCTCCCTGATGTCCAATGCCACTTGTCTGATGGTGGCCAGAAAAAAGCTGTTATGGAAGCGGGCTGTGCAGCTCTGATGCTCACTGAACTGCTGTGTCTCAGGCCGTAGCCCGACTTCCCCCACCGAGACAGGCCATGAGCTGGATGGTGTTTGTCCTTCAGAATGTTCTGCGCTTTCTGCCAGCACCGATGTGTATATATGCTGTCCATAGACGGGAGGCCAGAGCCAACAACTTTCCCTGCAGCTCTGATGACACGCTGGCGTGATTTCCGCTCAGCCACAGTGGTGTTGCCATACCACAGTGTGATGGCGCAGGAGAGGATGCTCTCCACCAAACCTTTGTAGGCTTGGACGAGAGGCTGGCATCCTAGTCTTTAGCACCCGAATGAAGTGCAGCCTCTGCTGAGCTTTTTTCACTGTTATTGCAGTGTTTGGCCCAGCTGAGGCTCTCTGATATGTTTAGGCCCAGGAACTTGTAGCTGTCAGTTCGTTCCACTGCAAGGCAACCGTGCTAACCACCAACCACTGTGCAGTGCTGGTCAAAATCAGATATTAGTTGACATTCAGTTGTTGGTGGTGTATTCTTACTATTGTGGTAGACTTATGGTCTGGAAAAGTTGTCTCCCATATTTCAACTGTATGACATTTTAGGTCCTTTGACTAATTTGACATACAGCCCCGTGCTTTGTCACTGCCATGTGTGCAAGCTCCCTTTACCTGTTTTTTTTTTTTTTTTTTATGGATCAGGTGAACAGGTGCACAGATGCACATGTACAACTCAGTACAGTAGGAGCAGACCTAGAAACTCACCTGGCATGTTGCCGGGTTGATAAATTTCACCCCATCACAGCTCTGGCAGAATATCAGAAGGGACAAAGCCCAACAGCCCTCATCCAGTCAACTGCAGGCGAGACAACAGGGGACCTTAGACAGAAAGACATGACATGGATCAGTCAGAGCTGCTTTGTTTGTTTCCCATTTACAGAGCCAGCCATGAAGAGATTTTTGAAGAATTAAAAAAAAAAAAAAAAAACTGTTGGATTACAATCACATACTCCACTTTTAAGTGTTTGTTGTTTGTCTGTTTTTGAGCAGTTTTACAGCTTAAAAATGTTTTACCACTAAATTGTCCTCAGCAACGATCATGACTGTATTTTCTAATATACAGATGCAGAACATTCATTTCTTTTTCCAGATGGGGAGTGGGACGTGGAGGATGTCGATTACTATTTATGTCTTTATTTCACCGGTATTACATCAAATTTTTAATTCACAAAGGAAATTTACTTACATGGATGAGTTTCCTGAAACTACACAAAGACAACAGATCATAACAAAAAAGAAGAAAGATGGTATTAAGCTAAGCTTTTGCGGGATTAAACCTGAATCTGCTTTGGTGATAACGAAAAAATAAGCTTCCAAACAGAGAACCTGCAGCACTAACTTCTCAAGCACAAACCAAAATGAACCTTTTTCTAAAACTTGCATCAAAAACTTGTCGTCACGACTGCTCTATGTGTTTCTGAAAGGTTTAATAATTCATAGCGTCATTATTTGCACATAGCCAATTTTTTTTCTTTTTTTTCTGCTTCCCTTACAGTCGGAAACACTGAAACAATCTAATATTATTATTATTATTATTGCCCCTTTTTAATCCCATGAGGGGAAATTCTGATTATCGCATACCCCCCTAATTGGAGGGGAATTGGAGGGGTCAGAGTGCAGGGTCCATGGTACAGCGCCCCTGGAGCAGGAAGGGTTCAGGGCCTTGCTCAAAGGCCTGACAGTGGCCGCATCGGGGCTTGAACCTCTGACCTTCAGATCAGTAGTCCAGGGTCATTCCAGAGTTGGAGGACATTTTATGTCCCACCTATCAAATTTCAAATAATCCATGTACAAAATACTAAAACATGCAGTTGTTGTGGAAATGTACTTGTCCTGAGACCAAATCTTAAAAACAAAAAAAAAAAAAAAAAAGGAGAAAAGAATGTTTAAAAAAAAAAAAAGTCTGGAGTTACCCCTAAAATGCCATTTTCTCTTGTCTGATGACCAAATTTAATCTCAAATAATACAGCTAAAAAAAAAACTTTAAATCTCCTTTTTTGGTATTAGTTTTTTCATTGACGTCTCTTGCAATTGTGGAAGCATTTTTTAATCAACGTAATATTTTAATAATTCTTATGCCTTATGTATGTAACACTGACATTAACACCATCAAACTGTTTTCCAAAAAAAAAAAAAAAAAAAAAAAAAAAAATGGGTAGAACAGCCCACTACCTCATGCAACCCTGTTATGCATATTATCAGGATCAGACTAATTCTTTTTGACTGTTTTCCATCAGTCAGTTTGTCCTCTTGGTCAGCAGTAACAGCTAAATATCTAGCTTCTACTCCTGAGAAAAAGCTAACATTAGCATGGATTAACAACCCTGTTACTGTGATTAGAGTAGGATTAACAAACAACAAATAAAACATAGAATAAAAATGGTACCATTGATGTGTAAGCTGAGCCAATCAAGCCTTTGATAGTTTATTACCTATTATAGATGAATATGTAGTAGAAAATTGTGAAAGAGAAGGTTTATTTTTCAGATATTTTGGAGCCCAAATGTCCTCTGATTCTGAAATGACCCATCAAGTGTTGGTTCAGCCATATGCAGAGGCTTGCACAGCTTGCACACTCACTAACACACACACATACACACAGTGTGTGGTGGATTGCGGTGGACTCCTGCTCTTTAGCGGCTGGTTGCGTTCCCTCATGTTACTGACAGCTCCTAATGGCGGTGGGAGACCTTGCGTAATTAGGAGACCGTACGCCTGCCATGACGCCTGTCTTACAGAAGCCAATTCCCCCTGATGTTTTCCTACACCACCGCAAATCCACCAAGCCCACTGCCCACACACACACACACACACACACACACACAGACGAACACACATCATCACTCCTCCACCTCTTTTTCTCCTCACTGCCCCCTGAATGGCTGCCGTCTGCTCTCCCTGGCGCAGTGCCCCGGGTGGCAGCACGTGCACGGTTGTATCCCTGTGTACCGGTACCTGGGGGAGGTAATTATCGTGATAAGCAGCATGAGGGAGGAGGGCTTAGTGTGTTTGAGTGTGTGTGTGTGTGTGTGGAAGAGAGTTATCATGGCCACATTGTGTATCTGGATCTCCAACTTCGACATGGCCCATCAGAGGCTTCGCATCCTACGCAAGAGGAGATTTATATTTAAATTTCCCCTCATTCTTTTTTCAGCATATGTTCCTCTTTTTGACAGTCTTCACAGGATTTTCCCTTTCCTTTTGTCCTTTCCCTTCAGTTTCTGTTTAAACCTGCGCCGCCACGCTTCCATCCGTTTTGTCTTTCATTCTTTGCGTCCTTTATTGTATTTTCTCCTCCTGATTTGAGCCGTTTGCTGAGCTTTTACGCCTCCATCCACGAGTCACTGAGGTTGTTAACACTAGACTCGCCAACAAAGTTTAATGAAACCCAAACCTCCTCCAACCCTCCACATGACACGGAGTTGTATTACATCTAAATATCTCTTAATAATTCCGTCCTTACGTCGGTATCAAGTGGCTTCACCGGGATTAGGTAACGACTGAGCCAAGGAGAGACGAGAGTGGCAGAGAGGGAATAAGAGACTCGTAATTATTCTCATTTTATGGGTGCTCACAATCAGGGCGGTGGGCTTGTGATGCGTCACGACGACAGAGGGAAGAGATGAAAACCGTCTGAGGAGAATTACATGCATTTCCGGGCCAAGACGCCAACAAAGGAAGCTGAGATACCCGAGGAGCAGGAAAAAGGGCACGAATAATGTTAATGAGCACATCAAGACACTTGTCTTAAACTGATCTATTGCCGAGTTTTCACTTAATCTCCGGATTGAATAAACACACGTGATAAATATTTGAAAAATGGATCTCATCGGTGTGATTAATTCTTCTCCACAGGGGCTGATGATGGGGCGATAATAGCAGGTATGTGGTCTTCGGTCAGCTGCCAGTGGTCCTGGAGGAGAGAGATATAACCTTTGTCTCGGGGACGGCAGATATACGAGCCAGGCGAGCGCCAAGGATTATACACCGAGGTCCTTGCCGAGAGATGGAGTGAGGAGGGAGGGGGGGGAGAAAAAAAAAGCCTGTGACCGTAGAATAATTTCAGCCTCTCTCCCTCCCTCGAGACCACACGCTGTCTGAGCCGACCACCACCACCTCCCTCCCCCTCCACCTCACCCGCCAATCCCCCTAACTGCCTGCCGATGCCGGATGTCTCTTCTTCTCCTCCTCAATGTAGTGGGGGAGAGAGGCGGGGAGGTGGCGGGGAGGTGGGGAGCATTGTAGGTGGTGGAGGGGAGAGAGAGAGAGCGAGACAGACGGAAACTAGAGTCAGGTTCCTGTGCTGCTGCAGCTAAGTGCTGCAGCAAATCATCCCCGCATTAGGAATATGGGCAATTAGCACTGTGGCACATCCCTCCAGACACCCTTGTGCCCACACACCCATGCACACACTGGCGCGAGCACACATGTACTGACAAAAATGATCCTCCACATCAGCATTCAGATTAGAGGAAAAAAAAATCCATATATTTACGTGTGAACGCTCGTAAAGATCCTTATTTTATTTTATTTTATTTTATTTAAGATACCCATAATGTAATAGCAAAAAATAAAAATTAAAAAATGTGGATTTTCAGCTTCCATTGATATTTTATTCCAAACAAAAACAAAAATAAAAGCAACTGTAAAAACCTTTTAAATCAGGCAGTTTAAATCTCAAACATGCCACTTTGGAGAGACATCCCTAAACAATAAATCCATCGTTAACATTCAGGTGTACAGAGGAGCTGCAGAGCAGGAGTTGCCGTTCCACCTTAAGAAAGGTACCTTAAAAGATTATCTCGGTTATTTCACCGCCACTGAGCCGGCACTAATAGTCCAAGGCAGATATTGAAGAGCAGCGCAGGGCCGCAGAGATCTATTAGAAATTCCCATCTACGCGCCTCATACATATTGATTTCTGACACCAAGCAGCAATGAAAGGCCCAGGGGAATAATATATTTAGCAGGGTTTGCAGTGAGGAGGTCACAGAGTGCATAAAGATTAGCTGCACAGACCCCTGACAGGACGACGTGTGAGCCCAAATTGTAGACAGGCACGCACCCAGACACGCACCTAAACACACACACACACACACACACACACACACACACACACACACACACACGCCTAGATATACGCAGACATATACAATATGGAAAGCTTTTGTTCATGATGTTGGAGCTGCTCTGCTTTCAAAGTTGTTATCCCTCAGTGGATGAAAAAATAGCAAAAAAAGGAAAACATGCTTAGAGTCAAACCTCAATAGCAAAAAAAATGTTTTTTATTTTTTCTTAAAATGATCATTTTTGTTTGTTTGTGAGAAAGAATCTAGCGTTAATTGATTCCATCAGTAGTCAACACCTTGTTAACAGTTTTATGCTTATTATACGCGACAACGGCTTTCACCAAAGCCTCTTTACTTCTGTCTGTGCTGAAATGCATGCACTGGAGTTAGTCTAGGGCAGAGCATGCATATACAGGAGGTGGACACAAAAACAGAAGCACCTGTACAGTTTACAACCAAACTTACAATGTGGCTTTATGAGGCCTTTAACGGAGAACTAGGGCTTATTACAACTTGGGTTCTACTTTCACAGCATTTCAGGTTTATGACTTAAAATTTTATTCACCAAAGTCATTACTGAGATCTGAAAGCACTGATAAATCACACAAAATAAAACACCTGTGTGGTAAGATGCTTAAAGAGGTTTAAGCAAGCAAACAATTAAGATTACTACTTACTTGGGATTGAAAGCACATGCAACTGTTACTGTTACTGTAATAATCCACCTAAGTCAAGAGTGTCAAACTCATATTAGTTCAGAGGCCACATTCAGTTCAATCTGATCTCAAGTGGGCCGGACCAGAAAAAGCAGAGCATAATAGCCTATAAATACCAATAAATCTAAATTTTACCTTTGTTTTAGTGCAAAAAAGTACATTCTGAAAATACTGACATTTAACATTGTCTTTTTACAAAACATTATGAACAACCTGAAATTTGTAAAGAAAAATAAATTCAATTTCACCAACATCATGCCTCAGTTTATCGTTTACACATTACAACTTACAGATCACAGTGTTTCTACAAAGGCACAAAACATTTAGTTACAGGTATCTGGAACTGAATGATATAGTATTTTACTTCAAAAAAGACAAAAAACAACAAAAACAAGACATAATATTATAAAAATGAGACAGAAAATGACAAAAATTTGACAACAAAAACGACAAACGCGAGAAACAAAGTGACAGAAAATGAGAAAGGACACCAAACAAGACAAAAAAGAAACAAAAAATTACACAGACAACACAAGACAAAAAATGGCAAAAGCGTGAAACAAAACGGAGAAAATGACACACAAAACGACAAATAAAGCAAAACACAAAATGACAAAAATAAGACAAAAAACACAAGTGAGACAAACAGGAAACACAAAACAACAAAAACGTGAGACAAACAACAAAAGTCAGGCAAAAAAAGACAAAAAACAACCAAAACAAGACAAAATATTACAAAAATGAGACACAAAATGACAAAAGAACAATGAGCAATATCATATTTTATTTATGATCAAAACAACTTGTCATGGTCTAGAAATCATTTTAAATTTATAGTTTTACAAATTTACAATTTGCAGTTAATGTCTTCTCTGTAAGTTTTACACTTTACCAAGTCGTCCTGTGGGCCGGATTGGACCCTCTGGAGGGCCAGTTTTGGCCCACGGGCCGCATGTTTGACATCCCTGACCCAAGGTTTGTTTTTTGTCCGTCTGCGTGTATGACTGTTGTTGCTTGTTTGCATAGTTATGGTGACACGATTGTCTAGGTAAGTATGATTTTACAGTAATCAAAGGACAACAGCTAAAAAATAGAGGTGCTGAATTCATGTGCAAACAATTTTTTTTAAAAAGCATTCTTTAATGTAAACTAACCAACTATAGTGAATATATTGTCACAACAAATCAGCAGCTTTCAGCAGTGGAGCCCACTTAGCTGAAGTGATCAGCTCGGACGTGTAGCATAGTGTGTTACCTTTGTGTTGAAAGCCACTAATACGCAGCAAAAGCCGCAGAAACAATTCTAACCAAATTACTCAGTTATAAATAGGAGGCTGCAAGGTGCTAAACTTTTTGTTTTGCACTTTTAAATGCTAACTTTGAGCTGAAATTAACAGTTTAGATGAGCAACAGGCTGAATGTACTGAAGGTCATGACTGTATGAATGTCGGAGCCTAAATGCATTTAACTTTGTGTTAAACAGCTTAAATGCAATAACTTAAACTAATGATAAATCAAAGGTAATTACTCCACCAAAGAACGTTGGAGTTACGTGACGATCGGCTTAGGTTTGTCTGTCCGTCTGTTAGCAACATTACTCAAAATCGGACTAACAGACTTGGATGTAATTTTGAGGGAAGGTCAGAAATGACACAAGGATCAACTGATGAGATTTTGGTAGTGATGCAACTTATAGTCTGGATCCACGGATTTGTTAAAGAGCTCTGTATCATTGTGAGATAGCAGCACGGCGTCACTGTAACTATGACAACAAGTAAACACTACGTCAGCTGCATGCTGACAATACAATACAATACAATACAATACAATAACTTTATTAATCCCCGAAGGGAAATTCAATTGTCTGGGGTCTCATCTGTTTACTTTAGAATTAAATAGTCTATTTGCTGATGGTAAGAAACATTTTCTGAATGTTTCTGTCCTGCAGCGCAGGGATAGAAGCCGTCCACCACTGATGTTTCGTTGTTCATTGAGGCAGATGTGAAGTGGATGATCCATGTTTGTCAGAATGGCCTCCATCTTTCTAAGTGCCTGTCTCTCTACCTCATCCTCCAATGAGTTCAATCTGATTCCAACCACAGAGCCAGCTTTTTTAATCAGTTTGTTCAGATGCCTTGCATCCTTGTTTTTTATACTGCCTCCCCAGCAGACTGCAGCATAAAACAGAACACTTGCTACCACAGACTGATAAAACATCTGCAGCATCTTACTGCAGATGTCTAATGATCGAAGTCTTCTGAGGCAAAGAAGTCGGCTGTGGCCCTTTTTGTAGATGAAGTCTACATTTTTAGACCAGTCTAACTTATTATCAAGGTGGATACCTAAATATTTATACAATGTCACCACCTTGATGTCCACACCACAAGTGTTCACTGGCTGAAAAGGGGGTTTGGATCTGTGGAAATCTATGATCATTTCCTTTGTCTTTGAGGTGCTGAGTAGCAGGCAGTTTTTGTGACTCCAGTCATTGAGGGCACTTATCAGATCCCTGCATTCAGCTTCATGTCCATTTCTGATACATGCCACGATAGCAGTGTCATCAGAGTATTTCTGAATGTGGCAGGACTCAGTGTTGTATTTGAAGTCTGATGGATGCAGTGTGAACAGGAATGGAGCCAGGACTGTTCCTTGTGGAGCCCCAGTACTGCTCATTAATGTCCCACAAACACAGTTCCCCAGCCTGACAAACTGTGGCCTTCCTATCAGGTAATCTATGATCCAAGAAACACAGGAAGGATCCACTCCCATCTCTGTGAGCTTCTCTTTGAGTATGGTGGAGTGGATGGAGTTGAATGCATTTGAAAAATCGATCACATGATTGTGATCCTACTACAAATTGACCGCTGTGGACTGATCAGGACGTAACCGCCGGAAATGATACAAGGAACAATTGATTAAATTGTGGGGGTGTTTCCGAGTCCCATCAATTCCCGCCGCCCGCTACATATCTATGTCATGGGATTCAGTATTCGTACCTAATGTATACATGCATAACACACGCCTGTGCTCAGCGCAAGGTCATTTTGTTTCTGGGTACATCTGTATTGAATGGCCACATTCTGTAGTGCTGTGATTTGTGGAACAAATTTTTTCAAGATTTCATAATGATACAACATATGAGAAGCCTTGGCGGAGTACTGCGCTCTCTGAGTGCTCTTTTTTTTTTACATTGTTCTCTAGAGGGGTGAAAAGAAGTATTTACAGTTACATAGATAACTTTATTTCTTGCTCTTGAGGTGATGTAAAATGCTTGACAGTCTCATTTATAGAATTTTGTAATATGTGGAAATAGGTGGCCATGATCTTTGCTTCACAGTAACAGTTCACCTTTTTTTTTTTTTTTTTTTTTTTTTTTTTCTTTCTTTGATCGCTGTCTGAGTTGCAGGGATCAGCAGACGTGCACTGACTTTGCACACAGTATTTTTGTTGTGCGTTACTTTAAGTAAACGGTTCCACTCTATTGAGGAGTTCTATGGATTCTTTCTTCAACATCAATTGCAAAGAGAGGAATTATGGGAGTTGACGGCTTCATTAATTGGAACCTACAATGACGCTTTCACTTCCTGTTGTGTGTACCAAAGTGTTTGTAAACAGTGCGACAAACAACAAATTACATATTCAGCACCTATAAATCTTTGAGCAAAAGCAATTTGTAATTTTCTTCATCCGCAACAAAAAGCAAGTCCATTTTTCACCGTTCGTTTCTTTGCTGCGTGTAAAAAATGTTCCATAAATTTATGAGTGATTTGTGATGGTGTTGCACTATTTTCTAAAAAGTTCCTGCCTAACTTTGTCTCCCCTCCAGTATTTTACAGTCCTGGTTGGAGTCCTGCGTTGCTGGAGCGGAGGTGGTGCTGGTGGTGGTGTGCTGGGGTGACTGCAGTGATGCTGTGATGAGCTTGTCCAGGTGAAAGGGTAATTGCTTCAAAGGGGATCAGACCGCCGAGAGCGAGGCTGCGACCAGCGAGAGGGAGGGCTCGACTCCTCCGTGAGAGCACTTAACACCGCCTCCCCATACATCCATCCTCCACACCCGTCCCCGCTCTCACCTAGCTTCCAGCTCCTGCATGCCCAATGCCATTGCCATTACTGCCTTTTCTCTTTTTTTCAGTCCCGCTCTCTCCTCTTTATCCTTCCTCCCCCCCTTCAAAGCACCTCTCGGCAGCCTCTTCAGAAATTACAATCGCTCAGGGTTTAGGCAATTTGACCAACTTCAGGGCCTGCATGTAAGGATTGGGAAGGGGAGGAGGGGTAGTTAGGACTGCAGGGTGAGCCTTGGGGGAGACTGGAATGAAATTACCAATTCAGTGGCTGAAGCACTGCACGACAGTGGCAAACCGTGGACACAAAATGAGGATTATCCGATTTTAGGAGGGAGCGAAAAGTGCGAGAAAGAGTCTCCAGCTCATGAGAGCTGACGCCCCCAAGTTGGCTTTGACAATTGTCTAAACCAAAATGTAAATTTTTTGCCGAAACGACTCATTGCTTTGGTGGAAACAACATAGAGATTTGTGAGAATAATGTTCTTTAAGCACCTTATTCATCTTCCAATCACAGAGAGTGAATGATTGTTGTTGAATTGTTATGGGGAAGTGAGTAGGCAGAGAAAAAAAACATGTTTTTCTGGATGATGACATTTGCTCATTTCAGGAAGAAATCCAAAACAAAGACAGAGATGATTTCATGCCTTCGCACAATGTTACCAAAGAGTTGAGTTTCCTACTTTCGAAAACTGATTAAAATAAGGAAATATGAGGGTGGACGGGAAAAGTATCTTTGAATTCTAAGATGAATGTTGATTTTACGGCGTTAAAAACACAAGATCCAATTCCACACAAAGAAACGTAATATACTGTATCATGGGTCTTAAACGCCTTGAGGAAAACTTCTCCTCTGTATTATTCGAAACACTGGCAAAGGTATTCAGTGACCACTGGCTGCTTTAAGGAAAATACCTGATTTCCCACTCCATCATGGGTTGAATGCTAGGTTTGGGGATGACAGTCTATTTCAGAGTTTTCTCACTTCGGTTGAGGACATGAAAGGCAAAATGCTTGGATCACATATGAGAAATCCCATCCTGATATCCTCATTACTGCTTATCATTTTTGCATGTCTCACTTATCATCTTTACACCCAGTAAACTGGCATAATATATTTCAAACTGAGCTCTCGTCGACCTGGAGTTGTCTAAAACCATGAAGCAAAACCTAAATATTATTCTGTCGCTTGTCATTATCAGTCAGAGCAGAAATACGACAGCCTGATGAGGCCGTCACACCTTGATGACGAGCCTCGCATGTTCAGGTGACGTGCAAAACAAGCATAAACTAATCTTAATGAAAAGCGGTGAATTTGATAAATCACAATCCTCGCGCGTGGCGTGATGAATGGCGATGATGCTAACTACGACCATTCATCAGCCGGCCATCAGTTATCCTAAGGTGGCTTAATGTTTCATCCACTCAGACCTCAGAGGGAGCGGACAGCCATCCCTCATCGCAGCCGGCTGGGAGAGCGCCACACACATTTCAATCTTGTCTTGTCATCTCTCCCTCAGGCACAGACAGCCGCCCTCAAAATCATCATTTTTATCATCCCCAGTAAACCTTGGACCCGGGACAGCATTGGAGATGCAGATTTTTATGGACTCGAGAAAAATAAAAAAAATCATCCCAACTGAGTGAGATCAGCCTGTTTGTTTGTGTGTGTGTGTGTGTGTGTGTGTGTGTGTGTGTGTGTGTGTGTGTGTGTGTGTGTGTGTGTATTTATTCTTTTTGGTGGGAGCAGCGATGAGGACAGCCAAGCCGGGGCTTAGGGGGTAGCTGCAATGACAGGAGGTCTTTGGGCGCGTTGGTTACAGTAAATTAGCATTCGAGCTGCGCTGCATGTTTAGCTCTCTGCGATTGGGTTCAGCAGAGGCCTCGCCCAGACTGTCCCTGGGGGAACCGTCGGCAGCAGTACGGCGGCACAATGGGCGTTACCGGGCTGTCAAAATTAGATAATAAAGCACCGCAGCGCTGGCGGATAAATGTGTGTGAGAGGGCATCCATCTTGCAAGCGTGTTGCTGAAGAGGATGCTGCTAAATGACAATAAGAGATGCGTGTGTGTGTGTGTGTGTGTGTGTGTGTGTGTCTATGCAATGACTGTGGGGAACCAATAGGAAACAAACTTTTCTTTGCAGTGCAGCTTTCTCCCAATAAAATCTAATATAAGGAATTAGGACTCGAGTGTTTATGTAGAAAGGAAGGGAGGAAGAATGAGAGAGGGGGAGGTAGAAGTGTAGAGAGGAAGCGCCAAAGGAGAGAGGTGGGAGAGAAGAAAAAGACAAGAGACGTGTGACAGAGAGAGAGAGAGAGAGAGAGAGAGATGGAGGGAGGAAATTAAATGTCGGCTGGGCACTTAACCTTTCCCTAATAATGTGTGGCCTGCTGAACCAGCAGAGTCCCTGATGTTTTATCAATACTCCTAATTAATGTGCAGCTGCCATATTTTTGACAGTATTTATACAATATGGCTGAGTAATGCAATCAATAATGTCCGTATTCACATCCTATATCCCTCGCCGTTTAAAATGGGCACGCTCTTCAGGACTTCAGGAGTCGGGTAAAGTTAAAGCATAAGTCTCTGCCGATATTCTTTATTGTCAACAAATCCCACGAAAAGGCCAAAACTTACAATGAATTCATCCTCATCAAAAGTACTATTTTTGTAGCTCATCCAGAAACTATTTAAACACATCAGCAATCCAGAGTGACACAAGAGTCGTCTAAGAACAAGTTTGAACACACACAATATGTGTTCAAAGCAATTTAAATGCAATCCATATTGAGTGGCATGTTGCGAGGTTTTAAATTAGAAATTACCTGAACACAGTGTAAGAATCTGACCAAGCATTCAGTGTGACTGATCAAAACTTTAGTTTTATACTCACTAGAGCATCAAATCAGCAGCTGCAAACTGTCACTGATCAAATGCACAATTTACTCAAGACAGTAAATTGAACAAAAAAAAAATTTTCAATCAGCAGCTGTTTAAAGACATTAGTTGCGTTTCAAAAAAATGAATGTGTATATGATCCAATTCCTGAAGATTCATACCTTCCATAGAAACAATATACAGGCTGGTGGAGTTAGGGAGTGTACTTATGGTCCGTGTCCACTGGATCAGTTTTTCCCACATGTAAACGTGCCGCATCTGAAAATTGCCACTAGCGAGCCACTAGCTGGTCACATGATAGCACTTTCAGCTTCAGTCCGGTAGATGAGTCAGACCAACATAGCGGCTCAGTCGCAAACTTTCTCTTTTATTGCGAAAACAGTTAAGCGAAAAGTGTTTCTGAAAGCATTTGAGGCGAAAGATAAGCTGCTGAATCTGTCCTCGTTTTAATTGAACGATGGCTAAACGTCTGAGGAAAGTTTCACAATACGTTGGATCTCTGTTCGCCGCACTGAATTTGCATAAAGTAGAAGTCAAGTCTACTTTATGCAAACGAGTTCTGGGGAGACGCAGTGGATCGCAGCTCAAAACGCACCACAACGGAACCAGCATGCAACAGCATGCGTTTCACATAGACAATAAATGGGATGCGGGAAATTGATGGATCCAGTGGACACGTAGCATTAGTTTTAGTCGTGACATACATTACCGTTCAAAAGTTTGGGGTCACCCAGGCAATTTTCACACTTTTATTCAAGGGTTTTCTAATCATCAATTAGCCTTTCAACATCATTAGCTAACACAATGCAGCATTAAAACAGAGGAGTGATGGTTGCTGGAAATGTTCCTCTGTATCCCTATGGAGATATTCTATTAAAAATCAGCTGTTTCCAGCTAGAATAGTCATTTAGCACATTAACAATGTCTAAGACAATGTCTTACCTGTACCTCTCTACCTCTTCTGTCCCTCTCAACCTACCCGGCCAGCAGGCAGATGGGTCCCCCCACATTAGAGCCGGGTTCTGCTCAAGGTTTTTTTCCCTGTTAAAAGGGTGTTTTCCTTGCCACTGTCACCTTTTGGCTTGTTCTGGGGTTCAGGCATATGGGTTCTGTAAAGCGTCTTGAGACATTCTGACCTGTAACTGGCGCTATATAAATAAAATTGAATTGAATTGAATAGACTGGATTTCTGATTCATTTAATGTTATCTTCATTGAAAAAAAATGCTTTTGTTTCAAAAATAAGGACATTTCTAAGAGACCCCAAACTTTTGAACGGTAGAGTAGAATTTGGCAAAAGTAAGGTCAGTGGTAGAGTTTCTGTTTGTTAAATTTGGTTATCGCCTCAAATTTGTCTCCACGTGGACAGTCAACAAAGGCAGCAGTGATGTGAATGATTAGAATGAGCACATCAGACCTGGAAGACTCAAAGCGACCACAGACTAGTGTATTAATAGTCTCACTTTCCAAACCCATTCTGAAGAACGTAATGCTCTGGCTGCACTTCACTCTCATTCTGCTATAAGAAAGAAAAAAAATGGTTTGGCTTGTTTGTATTTCTTTAAACCAATCACAGAGAACAAAGAATCGATTTCATGTTCCTTCAAAATAGTGACAGGAGGGGTTGTTTTGGTGGAACATTTGCATTCAAGGACACGAGAACCATAATTAAAACTGATAATCCACAAAAAAAAACATGGCTGACTTACTGCACAATCCAAATCCTCTGCAGAACTTTTCAGTGTGGTAGGGTGCTGCTCAGAGGTTGTTGATGTTTCCTGTAGCAAAGAAAACACACAGATAGCTGGAGATCAGGACAAAGCCACCTGAAATTGGCGGCCAATGGCAGGCTTATACCTGCATCCTGCATCTGGTGATTCAGACTAGTATATAATCATGTCCACAGCTTTCTCTGTGCACGCTCACAAGGTAGAATAATCAAGGCTTAACAAGAAATATCATCAGACTTACTAGAAAAATGCAGAATGCTGTGGTCTTTGAGTAGATTGAAATGCTTGACATTTTAAAATTCACACTGCTGTTTTTATGACCACAACTTATAAAATATATGAAATAAACGGCTTGCAGTAAGAAACCCTTTCATCTTATCTTTCTGTATTCATAATCATTATATCCTAATACATACTTAGGGAAAATAGGTGAGTTCATTAGTTTAAATGTGGAATGTAGTTGTAGTGCTCCTCTTTAGATTTCTCTCTGTGTGTAAATATAATCTGTCGTTACAGTGCTGCACGTGTCTCCATCCCAGATAGACGCTTTACAAATAGAGATATCTTTCATTGAATCATCCGTCGTTCATTCTCCTCAGTGTACGCTGCGCTCGCCATTGTGAGCGGCACCGCTGCTTCTTGATTAATGGCTTTTTCAGAGAGGTGCTACTAATGGCTCTTTAATTGCTCTGACTTCCTTTTCTAAGCTTCCAGGATTTTTACTCCTGTTCCTTACGCTGCAGGAAATAGACGGTTTATACGACACGGGGGGGGAATAGGTTTCCACGATGCTCTCCTTTGTCAGGTACGCTCTTATGCCGGAGCATAAATAACTTGTGAAGAGGCTCGACGCACACAAAGTACAACAATCACTGTACAAGGTGCACATGGTGGTGCAAGGCTTGTGGTCATCCCAAAGAGACTGGTGTCTTTTATATGTGCTTTTATGTGAAGGCTACCTTATAAAGCTTTTCAAATACACAGTCTTTATGCTATATTCAGAGACGCACGTATGTCAAAACTAGGGCTCAAATGATTCCTCCAGTTATTCAAGTAATTCCATTACTAAAATTCCTCAAGGCAAAACTCTCTGAATCGAGGCTTCATTTCATCCACTATATATGAGACCCCAGGTTACTAAATGGCCTGGACAATCTGGACAGTCCAGACCCAGACTTCATCCTATACGGACCTGGACCTATGATCAGTAATTTATAAGGGGATTTTAAATTTGGCGGGACACTTCTATTTTAACTGGCGCAGCTTTTCTAGTGTTTACAGCATTTAGCAGATCAGAGGACTGAACTATGAAGGCAGTTCAACATAGTCACTTTCTTTGTGTGACTCGGCTTGACAAAAACTAAAACCTCATCACATTTAACAGGTATGAAGGTGGTTTTCAACTTTCTTTGTTAACTCTGACTTTCTGCTTCAAACTTATCACACGAACAGGAGCATCATTTAACGATCACTTGCCTCGTTTTCCGCACAAAATGAACAGATGGTGTTCAGCTGCTTCAGTCAACAGGTTGTTTTAATGGAGAACAATGAGGAACGTAAACATTTATGACAGTAAAAAGTTGCAACTGGAAATTATGTAAGTAAGGAATGCTGGTAGAAAACTGTACTATCCTATATATGTACAATACAGCACAGATGTCCGCCTGTGTTCCACCAGGACGGTTATTTCTCTTGCACAGTGCGCTCACTTCCACTTTTGATGCTGTAACGCGCATGCCAAGCGTGGAATCCAATTGCTCGATTAATTGCCAGAATAATCGATAGAATACACGATTACTAAAATGATCGATAGCTGCAGCCTTAGTTGTGTTTCCGCTGAACAGGGCTCAAAAACAAGCAAGAAAAAAACTATGTGTTTTCCCACATGCACAGACACACACTTAACTGATTTTGTGAAAACCCAGCATGTAGCCAGTAGGAATCCCGTATCTCTGCCTGTTTTAGAAAGGAATATGCAGCCGGCCCTTTGTTGAGGTTTTCTCTGTAAATTTTATCTTATCTGTAGCTCCATAGCTGTCATAAAGCAGAGAGCGGGGAGAAGCATGGCAGGGCATGGCGGTCATCTATCACCGGTGCACAGGCTGGAAATTACGACCTCCACTGAGGTAAATGTAACAATAGAATAGGCTTTTACGTACATTTAATGATGCTAAAAACATACCAAGACAACACAATCAAGTATGAATTAACCAACAGAAAATAATTGAGGCTGTGGCAGTCATAAAAAAAAATCTAAATGAGATAAAACGTGTAATATCTCATCTCATCTCATCTCATATGCTAATCTAAAGATTTAGGAGCACGTTGTAGCATGAGTCACCCTCCTCTTCTGGTATCGACTGCCACGCAGAGAGATATTGGAAATCATTTTTATGGAGGCTTGTGGAATCAGGTGTAGACAACTGCTGCAAACAAGATCGGTGAGCGATCAGACACGTCAAAGGCTCATTGTGACCAAGACAAAAGTGATTAATGCAACTCCATAGTTCAAATCACAATCAACAGGGTATAGTCTGTCACCATTTCCAGTATATTCATCCTCATTTTGCCTTTCTATACCACTTCTACGTTATATTCTTTTATGAACTGAAAATGTGTATAGTTGTACTACAGGATGAAAGAAGAAAGTGTTCCCATGCATGCCAAAGTATTGAAGATATCCATATATGACAGCAGTAAGTCACATGCAGGCTGTAAAGTTATCCATTAGTGACCCTAAGCAACAAGTCCAACATGGTTCGGGGTTCAAGAGAGTCATGCCAATAGGAAAATAACTGCTGATGTTTCTCTGCTTGCTTCAGGGATTTCAGCTGGTGCGTTTTTACTTTTTCAAATGGAACACTGCCAAAGCTTCTTTATTAATGAACATGGAAATTGGAAAATGTAAGAAGTCGTTCAGATTACAGCAATCTAACTGAATTTCCTATCCGACAACATTAAGTCCAATGCAATTTGAGGTAAAACCAATACTAAATCTAGAACACAACAGAGAGTAGCTCATCGTCCAAACAATGCTTACTGTAAATTGTGTATTTGTGTCGTAGGAATAAGGTTGTTTTGAGATATTAAATATTGAAATATCAGTATCACCTATAAAATCGATAGAATTCAGAGTATGGTGGTCTAATTAAACATGGTTTAATTATGTTTAACAAAAAGCTGTTCCACTCTAGGGTCATCTTACCTGATACTGAATGTCATCCTACTGGAAATTAGTTTGTGACTGAGCAACAGCAGCTGCTGTATCTTGATATGAGTGTGTATCTGTTGTCCAGCACATAAAACAATGATGGAATAAAGACAATTAATTTCATTTAATATAATTTAATATACACTGCATGCCCAAAAAAAGTCGACATTTGGGTTTAACTAAGCAAATAGGTAAGAGCCTTCCATTGGATAATTACTGCAGTGATGAATATGTTTCAGCTGCAACAACTTATTTAACTCTAGCTGATGCAGTGAGGAGCTTCTCATTTCTTAAACAACCATGTTGGAAGACATATCCTGTGGTCATGGAAAGGATGTTAATCTGTCTCAGAAGGGTCAAATTATTGACCTGCTTCAAGCAAAGAAAACAACTAAGGAGATTTCTGAAACTACTAAAATCAGGTTAAGAACCGTCCAACACATTATTGAAACCTGAAGGATAGTGGTGAACCATCATCTTAGAGGAACAAATGTGGTTGGAACAAACTCTTAGATGATCGTATAAAATCAACAGTAGAACTCACGACTATGTTTAATAATGAAAGTAAGAACATTTCCACATGCACAATGTGAAGGGAACTCACAGGATTGGGACTAAACAGCTGTAGCTCTAAGAAAACCAGTGATCAGTGAAGCTAATCAGAAAAAAAGGCTTCAATTTACTAGGTAGCATAAAGATTGGACTCTGGAGCAATGAAAGGAGGTCATGTGGTCTGATGAGTCCAGATTTACCCTGTTCCAAAGTGATGGGGGCATCAGGGTAAGAAGAGAGGAGGATGAAGTGATGCACTCATCATGTCTAGTGTCTACCAGCCTGTGGGGGTTTAGGGTTATGATCTGGGGTTGGTCAGGTTCAGCAACGTTATGTTCCCAAAGAATGAGGTCAGCTGACTACCTGAATATACTGAATGACCAGGTCTTTCCATCAATGGAGTTTTTCTTCTCTGATGACATGGACATGTTCCAAGATGACGATGCCAGGATTCATGAGGCTCATATTGTGAATGAGTGGATCAGGGAACATGAGATGTCATTTTCACACATGGATTGTCCTCCACAGAGTCCAGACCTCAGTCCCACTGAGAAGCTTTGGGATGTTGTGGAGAAGATTTTGTGCAGCGGTTCAACTCTCCCATCATCAATATAAGATCTTGGTATAAAATGAATGCAACTCTGGTCAGAAATAAATGCTGACATTGCAGAAGCTTATCGAAACGATGCCACGGCAAACATTTGTCGTTCTCAGAGCTAAAGGCAGTCCAGTGAAATGTTAGAGTGTACAACTTTTTTTTTTTTTTTTTTGGATGGGCAGTGTATCTGTTAATCTATGAAACTTAACCTTGTAAGTTTAAAGGTTGTAGCTGAAGCAAATTGTCCAGCTAAAAAATCTGTTCAAACAACTGAGCAGTAGTTTTCTGTTGTCTGCTGCCTCAATTTAACTAACTTCTTCTAGCAGGACACTTTTTGTTATTACAGAAGTTATTAAAAAAAAAAAAAAAAAAAAAAAAAAAAGCTATGCTCAAGTCAGTCACCTCCAGTTGACTGTTTTCAGAATTTATTCATAGTACTGAAAATCAACCAAAATTTAGTTTTGAGCAACTTCTTGCTGTTACAATCCAGCTGCAGTAAACAAGTGTATAAGATGTGCATTTTTAGTGCAGTCTTCCATTTATTTCCATTAAAAACTGCAAAAAAGGAGAATAATGACAAAAAAGGACCTCCATTTATGAAGACATTGACTCTATATAAAACTTCATTTTAGAATAGAAGTTTTATGTATCAAACATTGACCTCATTCAAGAACAGAATATACTGGCATCAGTTCATACACAATTAGACTCATCCTCTACAGACAATGCATCAGTCCTCCAAACATAATATGGCGGATCTTTGGTTGTATGCCCTTGAACAGCTTGTGAGTATTGGGAGACAAAATGAATACAGTGAAACATAATAGAAGAAAGGAAAAAAGACTGGCAACACAAATGTCTAAACAGGCAAGGACAAAAAAACCTTTGTTCTGTATGTATAAGAGTGGGTGAATTTTACAGCCACTTTGATAAACCGTATTTGCTGTCAACCACTGACAAGTAATGTAATCATTAAGCCCCTTTCATACAGGCACTGCTTTCCGTTAATCTGACGGAAACTGAACGTGTTGCCTGCATGTCTAAATGTGCACTCTGGCTTCTTTTATGTCAAAGTCACGACAACAAGCTTACTAAATTGGACCTACTAATATTTCCGTATCACTTTCAATGCAGCACAAGTTTGAACTCCACCTTCACATTAACAGACAGACACGTACAAGCAGCAGTGTGTCCAGTTTAGTGGAGTCTGCTGTGGATGCTCCCACAGTAATGGTATTCCTCAACACCAGTGATCTTCATATGTAGGGCAAGGCACCTCAAAAAGTGCTCAGGAACACGTCACAGAGTCCAAGGCTTTGACCCAGCCTCCTGACACCGAAGCTCTTTTACTGACCAAGCATCAGCAGGATGATGCCACAACGATCCATGGATGCAACACAGCACCCCAAGGATCCTCTGCTAACATCCTGGTGCCAGACACTCCACAAGGTGATTATGTTTGGTTATGTAAGCAGTACTCTTTTCATCTTTACTGTCTCAAAAATATGTAGTTGAGGTCACATATGTAATACTTGAACTGTCTGTGTGCATTGGTCTCCATTTCCAGATGGCTGTATTACATTTCTAGCAACCTTTACAAAACATCAAGTTTGAACAAATGAAAGTGAACACGGTCTGAATTCAAACTCAACTCAGATATCCTAAATCGTGTTTATGCATAATTGTTGTTGTTCTCTTCATTTTCGTTACCACTGCTGCTGCTGCCACAGTGCAGTGATGAACCTTACAGGTGACTCAGATTTGTTGTTGCGCTAATGCTACTGTGAGGCCATGACAGCTTGAAAAGTTAGCAAGAAGCCATAAAACTGACTCACTCTAATGTGCACCTTGAAGGCTTTTATATTCATGTTGATTTTTCCTATTATATCATTGTTCCACGAGCCCTGTCAGCTTAGGTATATGACTGAGCTGCTGTAAAGTGAATATTGAAGCAGACTATGGAGCAGGGATAGGTTTCTTATATTGCATACATTTTTAAAATAGCTTTGTTGTCATTATTAATAATAACTTTATTTATATATCACCATTAACCCTAATCGTACAACCCTAGGAACCCTAACCCTACTTACAATGTGGATTGACAAGAAAAAGCAGGAAAGCCAAATGCCCATTAGTTTGATATGCACTGAGGTCACATTAGTAGCTACCCCTGTAAAATATAATCCAAGATAAATGCAACAAATCAGCCATAAATTCTACTTCTACAAAGAAAATCACGTCTTTTGACTAGCTTACTATGTATATTATTGAGGCTGTAGTTGGTAGCGGCGTCAGACTGGACTCCGTTGCACTGAGAGTTGTTTCTTATGTTTTGCCCTCCACATTTACATGCGGGTGGAAGACGTCCATTTTAATGTAATTCACAAGTCAGACCTCCACATCTAGCTCAAGTTCACGTATGAAATTCTTCACACGTCTCAAGGATAATTAAAGCAAATATCTGAGCCCAATTTGGAGAGCCAAAGCAAAGGGTCTGAATGCATCCATAAATGACAGGTTTCAGTGTTTGATAATGAATAAATTTGCAAAATTTTTAAGAAACTTGCTCTCCTTTGTCATTACGAGTTATTGAGAGTAGATTTGTGGGAAGAAACAGCAAGTTTATCTATTTATAATCAAAACTCTACCAAACGTGTGCAAAAAAAAGAAATAAGTGAATGGATTTCAATGCTTTCCAGAGTTCTGAGGAATTTTTATATAATATTCTGAACCTCCGCGCAATTCGTTAATGTATAAATCTTACACCTTACAATGTTTCACACACAGACTTGACGATGAAAGGTAAGATTCGATAACCGCTAGAAATCGGGATAAGGCCACACTTTCAAACAGTCTCTTCTCAGAGGCGTTAATGGTGTTGCTTTTGTAGGTACACACAAAAGAGGAACGAAACAGTTGCGCGAAGAATAAAAAGTCTGGTTGATAATGCATTAATATGAAAGAGATGCTGGACGCTGTTCATTAAGAGTAAAGACCTATTTTTTAAGAAGCCAATAATTCCACATTGTGTATCCCGCAACTATTCAAGCGAGTGATTTCAGACGTCATCATTGTCACATAGCAAAATGCTTTGGTTTGAATAAATAATGCCTCACAGTAATAAGCTAACCCTAACATCAGTATTTGTTATTCATGCATGATTTTCAAGGCATTCTCGATAATTTGGTTGAAGGATATGTTTTCAAGTTGTATTGATTTTAGTAGCCTATAGAGAAGCCTGCATTAACCATCAACAACAAACTAGTGTGCAACCACAACCCCTGCAAAAATAAGCAGAGCGGGCAATAAATCCTCTATTTTTCAGTGGCCACAATGCCGGTGGTCGTTCATTTCTCCATTTCCATCTTTTTTTTTTTTTTTTTGTAACAAGGGAGGTTCGGGTGGGCATATCGTTAATAACAGAATAGTGATTCATCATTTAATTATGATTTGACAAATGCTCGCGCCTTCCCCATTCTCGGCATCCTCCTCCCTTTCAATTCTCCGCTCTGCCAAACTGTCACGCACTCCCCCCGTGGGATTAATTCGAGCTGTCTGTCTTTGTGAGGCTGCCGGCGCTCTCGGGGCGGCGGGTGCACGACACTGTCAATGAACAGAGAGCCTGACACTTCCAGGGAGCCGCACATAGACGCACGCTCCCCGCTCCCCTTGTTATTGTTTTCACCTTAACCCCTTCCTGCCTGCTTCCCCCGCCTGACTTCATGTGTGTGCACCTTCCTTCCCCTCCCACCTCCTCTCGCTCTTCTCCCGTCTCCTTGCTTCTGCCCCCGTCTCCCTCGCTGTCTATCTCCTCTTTCCTGTCTATCGCTCCTCTTCTTCTTCTTCTCGCCTCCCTCCCTCCCTCCCATCCAGCCTCTCTCTCTCTCAGCCCTTACAGAGAGAGGGACAGCAGCATCAGGAGGAAATATCACACAAAGGAAACGTGAATGTAGCTCCTGGAGATAGGCTATGCGTGCGGAACGAGGGAAAAAACTCCTGGAAATCAATAGAAAAACAATTAAAATATTTATCTGCTCCCATGTAAAACTTCACAAAAGATTCTATACATATATATTCTCAGACTTGGTAAGCAGCCGTTGCATGTGGCATGACGGAAACTATAAAAAAAAAAATTTTTTTAAAAAACTCCACTGATCCACTGGAGCCACGTCAAGCCTCCAGGTGACAAGTGATGCTAATGGGTGGCCGGTAAAACAAGGCATGTTTGAGTTGAACAGGAGCACTTGTGCGGCCAAATCCAGCAGGCCTTAGCCCCAGCTGGAGAGATAAGGTTTAATACCAGGCACAGGGCCCAGCCTTATCTCCCCTACTGATAGAGAGAGGCACGAAAGAGGAGGGAGGGGAAGGGAGGGCAGGGAAGGAGAGAAAACAAGAGGGACAAAAACAAGTGTCTTGCAGGGACCCTGGCTGGCTGGCTGCGTGAGTGCGTCCTCCCGCCGTTGGCATAGAAACTAATCCACGTTCACATTTAGCACCTGACTCTTTTTTTTTCTTTCCTCCACCTCTCTCCCCACAGCAGTGGTGCAGTGGGAGTTGGGGGAGGAGAGGGTATCCGTGAGCTTTCTCCCTCTCATAATGAGGCCCGTAGGAGGGGAGGTAGGGGAGGGTGGGGGGAAGCAAACGCAAAGGAGGGAGGGTGAGCCGCCTGGCTGGTTGGCTGGTTGGCTGGCTGACACCTTTGGCCTGGAGGATCCTGCTGCGTCTCTCTGTAGGACCAAAACACGTTTGCACACACCTAGACGCTCACCGCCGCTGCTGTTCTGCATCCTGGTTACACACCCGGAGGGCAGCTGACAGTATCGGAGACGCCATCGATTGACCAGGCTAAACACGCATAAACTAGCTGGGAGTCATGAATTGGTTTGGACCGGCGTTTAAATCTCTCACATTCGTTCATTACAACCCACAGTGGGTGTTGTCTAAGGACTCCACACTTGTACTCAACTTCACTTTTCCACTCCTGATTGCAAAGTAAGTGTTAGTGTGAATACTTAGATCAAGAACATGTTTTTTCTAGTTGGCAAAGTTCATATGATTTGTTTAGAATCATATAAATGTCTGTAGATAAGTCATTTTAGTGCCTTAAAGAAACCAAGGAGAATGGGATGAGTTGTTATTTTACTAAACTGCAGTAATCTTTTCAAATCTAACAACAGCATTTGTGGCTCATATGCAAAAAAAAACCCGGCTGAGATTTCTTTCTGCTTCTGAAAAATTGATTAATAAAAGTTGTATCTTAGTCAGCTCACTCATCTTCCTTGTCCAAATCTGGTGATGACATTATCCACCAAGCAACTGGTTTGGTTGGTTGGATAGTTGGATGTCTTCAACTCACTACAGATGAGGAGTGACATCATTGAAAAACTGATTAATAAAAGTTGTGTCTTCTTTAGTCAGCTCACTCATGGTCCTTGTCCAAATACGCACCTACATTACCCACAATGCAACACAACCTGTTTGGTTGGTTGTTTGGGTTGGGTTTTTATGCAAGTTGTGGCTCATGTAGCTTCAATTCACTAGAGATGAGGAGCAACACAAGACTGACTTATTAATAACTGCACAACCAGATTTTTGTTATTTTCACATTTGTCGTCTTCAGTGAAAACCAAAGCGGACTCAAGTGACAATACTGAAGGTAACATATCTGATTTTGCACAGCGTCTTCTTTAGTTGGGATGTCACAATAGAAAACAGTCTTTACAAGGTCTAAATTCTGAAAATATGACGGTACAGATGCTGTAGGTAACTTCAAAAAAACACTTTGCATAACTTTTTTTTCACATTTTCCATAGCTGTCAAATGACAACTGAACACTTTGAGTTCCCCTTTTAGTAATTCAATATAATTGATCAGAAACTCAGTGATTCAAGCGGAAAGAAAGCAGTTGTCTTATGAATGCATCTGTATGAGATTCTTTCATGTCTTTCTCTGCATTTAAGCCCTGTGTCTAAACGAATTGGATTTTTTTGCCACAAGACCAGTAAAGTTAAGAAGACAACCTTTAGTCGCATAAATTTTTCAAATCAAATGCACAGCATGGATGTTGTCATTAACCTGTATTCACATTGTTTTGGTCAGATGACCTCACAATTCAAGATCCAAGATTTTGTCACAACACTAGAGCAGATTGTGAAAGACTTTTGTTTAACGTGTAGCGCTTACCGGCTGTGATTTATTAAATACCTCACACTGGAACATGAAAACTCTGTATATGAGAATAACTATGGCTGTATAGGTGGACACATAGAGTAGGAGGGGACTGATTAAAGCTGTAACACTTGACACAGTGTTTGGCTAAAGATAGTGGTATAGTTTCTATATCTGAAAGTACGTAAAGGTCTGCTAGGGTTTGAGGGACGTAAATCTTGTCATCAGCTCGGTGCAAATCCTTCAATCTGTTGTGACCACACAGACCTGTTTTCTATGCTGCAAAAACACCGATTGCACATGTACTGCAAAAATGGGCCATTTTGATTCATCGCAGAATGGACACTAATGTACCGTGCATGTAGGGAACACGTCCTACAAGAAAAAGTAGTATAAGAACAACTATTTGTTTGTGACATCCAAAGCTGTCTGTGTGCTTGTCTATAAGGTAGTATAATAGTGGCCTAAGTGTAAACCTAATACATAAGAGTGTTGTATTAGGGAAGTTAGGAGGACTATTAAAACTTTATGTCCTCTTTATCTTTTTTCTGTTCTTATCTGTCTGTCACACAACTTACCAGACATTGGCAGTGATAAGTGAGTATTCAAACTACAAAGAGGGTGAATAAGTATAGAGTTTCACGTTGTTCAGGTGCTTCACCAAAGTCTACTAAAACTTAGATGTGTGTTGTTTTCGAGCAATAACTGTATTTCAAAATGTATACACTACCAGTCAGAAGTTTGGACACACCTTCGCACTTAATGTTTTTTCTTTATTTTCATGACTATTTACATTGTAGATTCTCACTGAAGGCATCAAATCTATGAAGCTTCATGAGGTAGTCACCTGAAATGGTTTTCATTTCACAGGTGTGTCTTGTCAAGGTTATTTTTTGTGGAATTTCTTGCCTTCTTTGTGGGGTTGGGACCACCAGTTGTGTTGTGCAGAAGTCAGGTTGGTACATAGTTGACAGCCCTATTTGACAACTGTTAGAATCCATATTATGGCAAGAACCAATCAGCTAAGTAAAGAGAAACAACAGTCTGTCGTTGCTTTAAGAACTGAAGGTCAGTTAGTCGGGAAAATTGCTAAAACTTTGAATGTACCCTCACGCATATCGAGAGAATGCCAAGAGTGTGAAAAGCAGTAATCAAAGCAAAGGGTGGCTATTTTGAAGAATCTAAAATATAAAAAATATTCTGACATATTTCACTTTTTTATTTACTGCATAATTCCATATGTGTTCATTCATAGTTTTTATGCCTTCAGTGAGAATCTACAATGTAAATAGTCATGAAAATAAAGAAAAACCACTAATTGAGAAGGTGTGTCCAAACTTTTGACTGGTAGTGTATGTCTTAACATAGACATAGTCTCAGTGTACGTTAATATTAAGTCCTGTCAAGAGTGTAGCCTTCCTTTCATCCTGGATGTCAGCTGAGCTAGGCTCCAGCCCTTCCATGACCCTCTACAGGATTACCGTAAGTGGTTATAGATAATGAATGCTGCAATATGGTGCAGGGACGCCTTGTCGACGTGATGCTCACGTGAACGCAGATCATGTTGTGCGTAGACACATAGAAAGACACCACCACAGCCTGATGGTTCTTAGCAAGGTGTTTGTTTTCCTCCTTTGACGTAAGTCCTCTCACGTCATTTTGATTTTTTTTTTCACCCCCAAATGGTGCACTCCCCCCCCTCAGTCTCTCACTGTGACATCAGTCAATGAGCTGGAAGGAGGAAGAGACGTGATGAAGCTGCTGGAGCGCCATCTCGCTTCCACCCCCTTCTCCACCCCACCTCTCTTTCATTTGTATGTGTGTGTGCGCTTGGACGCTCACACAATGGTCTCTTAAGGCTTTTGGAGTGTGAGGTGCTTTTCCGTGGCCGTCCTTCAACTCCCCACTTACGTCTGAGAAGAGCTCTCTGCTTCTGCACTGCCCATGTCACAGCCATTGTCCCTAATTAGGGATTCAGGATCTGAGCCCATTCAATTAATGTGCAGCCACAATGCACCAGATTCACCCCACTCTTCACCCTTTCACCCCCTTCCTCTAGCCCTAAAAAACCCTTTCCAACCCCTCGTGGAGCAGTTGCAGATTAGAGACAATGGGGTAAAAAGGGGTTAGGAAAGGAATTAGTGCTGAGAGTAGAGGAATGAGTTTTATTAAATTCAAATGAGCAAGCCAGAACTAGTTCATCCAAAAAAGTTAAAAATAAACATTTAGATGAAAAAAACAGGCTAAAAACTATACAGAGAGATATACATACATACATACACTCACACAATCACTGCCAGTCAAAAGTTTGGCCACACCTTCTCATTTAATGCTTTTTATTTATTTCTATTATTTTCTACATTGTAGATTAATACTGAAGATTAACACTTCTTTGTTTACAACATAATTCCATATGTATTCATTTATAGTTTTGATGTCGTCAGTATTAATCTACAATGAATAAAATAATTAAACAAAAACCACTGAATGAGAAGATGCGTCCAAACTTTTGACTCGTAGTGTATATAGTATTAAAAAATAGAATATGTGTCATCCCTTGTGGGAAACATGTGACATAATTACAATTAAATCAATACCAAATGTGCTTTTTCACCTGATCTGTCACATTCTTCATAGTGATTATGACTTAATGAAGAGAGGTCTGATGCATGCAGCCATGGTGTATTTGAATGAGAGCAACTTAGGCCCTGTTATGCTGGCATTGCGAAAGCTTCAAGACAAATGTGCTCATGCTCATTCAAGTTAAGTACCTGGCCTGCTTGGGAAAATCTGGCCAAGGTGATTAGAATGAGAAACTGTCTGCAACTACATCATGCAACTACAGTTTCATCATCATTCGCCTTCCAGGAAGGCACTTAACCCCCAGCTGCTCTGACAGAGCAGCTCATTGACCGACATACTGTGGTTCTGTTCAGCAGCTTACTGTGCTGTCTCACTGTGGCTAGCTTTAACATTAGCGGGACAAATAAACGTTTGAAAAGGAACAACCTGAGTCTCCCTCAAGTGTATTTGAGAGTAAACAACAACACTGATTCAATCCATTTCCTCCAGATAAATGAGAAAGAAGTTCAAAGATTTACTATTAGTTTGACATCACTCTGTGCCTTTATATAATGTGTAACTTAGTTAAACTAGAAAAGCACTCAGAGAGCACAGTACTCCGCCAAGGCTGTTCATTCCCAAATATGGCATTGTCAGAAATGCAGCATTTTTTTTTTTTTAAATGCAGGATTTGTTTATTAGTTACTGAAGATCAGAAATCATGGCAACATAGAATGTGGCCATTTAATACAGATGTACCCACAAACAAAATGACCTTGTGCTAAACACAAGCATATATTATGCATGTGTACGTTATGTACGGATACCAAATCATGTGACCTAAATATATAGTGGGTGGCAGGAACTGACGGGACTCGCAAACACCCCCACAATTTAATCAGTTGTTCTTTGCATCATTTCCGACAGATAAGTCCTGATAAGTCCATAGTGGTGGATTTTTAGTAGCATCACAATCATGTGATTGTCAGCATTCAGCTGACGTAGTGTTCACTGGTTGTCATGGTTACAGTGACGCTGTGCTGCTATCTCGCAATGATACAGAAATCTTTAACAAATCCATGGATCCAGACTATAAGCCGCATCACTGCCAAAATCCTTGTGTCGTTTCTGACCTTCCCTGAAAATGTCCTCCAAATCTGTCAGTCTGTTTTTGAGTAATGTTGCTAACAGACAGACAAAACAATGCCGATCGTCACATAATAAATTAAGGTTTCGGGTCAAGTGAATTAGTGATAAAAACTGATCATTTTCTCAGAGCAATTTACAATCTGAACTACACATGTCCCCGTCAAAGATAAATGACCTCTCTATGACATCATCCATAGATTTACCAAACAGGTAAACCTATGGATGAACATCGGGGCTCAAAGTGGTGGCTCTGGCTGTTATCATATTGGCAGCACCTGGTTCCACCTAACTCAGGGCTGATGTAGAAATGAGCAAAGAAGTAGAGGGTAAGTTAAGGTGAGGTGGGTCACAGAAACATCTCTGTGCCATGGACTGTCCTGTGACAACATCCACCTGTCACTCAAAGTGGTCATGCCCTTAATTATGAACAACTTTAAGCCTTAATGCGGTTTAAACAGGGGAGTTGTATTAAATTTCACTCCCAGTGCAACTGCAATGAACAGGGAAATTACCTATAGAGACCAAAACCATTCTGTATATCAAGCTGTAAACATGTTTATTTCTGCTGTAATGTTGGGCATTTTAACATTACGGTCTATGGGGACTGACTCACTTTGGGAGCCAGCCTCAAGTGGCCATTTGAGAGACTGCAGTTTTTGCATTAGCATTTTGGGGTTCTTGTTTAGCCTCAGAGGTTCTTAACCCAAACCAATACTTTTTTCTGAAATCTAACCAAGTAGTCTGGTGCTTAAATCTAACGAAGCAGCAAGTAAAAAACAAACAAACTAGGTTTTAGAAAACTTGCGACAGTATATGGCTGTACTTTGGCATAATGGTGCTAAATGCTAACATTTCCTAATAAGCACTAAATCATAACCATAATAAAGTTGTCTTTTCTTTGATAGTAACCTGGTCACATAAATACTGTACAAGCTGAAATTCTGACTAGAAATCTGTGCTAGATTTAAAGTCAGAGGATTACCAGGAAAAGTTGGAGAAATAGTCCATAATTCTCTCTAATTTCTATATGAAATTTCATGGCACCTCATGCAACAGTCGCTGAGATGTTTCAGTCTAGACCAGGTTGGTGGACAGACAGATCTGACACTGCATCCCTAGATCTCTGCTGCTACTGTGGGGAGAATCCTCAGGGAAAGTAACAAAAGGAAAGGGATTCCCATGCCATGATGAACAGATACACAGCTAAAAAACTGAATAAGCAGTAGTAAAATTACGATATGACGTAAATAATGTATGCAACATCTAGCCTATAAGGCAAGATGTAAATGTGTCTGGAGTAGAGTCAAGGGTTGTACTTCTTTGAATAATTAACACAATCCACTATACCTGACATGTACCGTAATATAAATAGAAATGATAATCCATAGGTGCAATAGAGGTTCATCAATCCACACATCACACGGCAGGTTTACACTAAACTCTGTGGCCACGGTGTCCCAGAGTCTGCGAGAACACCTCCAACCAACAAAGTGATGCTTATCTCTCTTCTGTGTGAAATGATTCAATTACTTACACTCACCCAGACAGGAAATTAGGGATTTTATGTATGAAGTATTTTGCAGGGGTAGGAGGCGTGAACAGGCTTCTTAATGAAGCAGGGCTGCCTGAGCCCATAATGAAGATATCTGAGGAATGGGAGAATTACTGCGCTCTAACCTGTAGACCTTAAGGCGAAAACGCACACAAACACACACACATTATCTCACAACTGGCACACATAGGCAATGTCTCAGAGGTTAGGATTGGGAGCAGCTGAGCTAATACAGCTTTATTTTTTTGCTCATGTGCAATAAATGTGGTTATTTTACAACTAAGATTAATGAGTTCATGAATCCCATTTGGACATTTTGATGTCTCTCTTGGCTTTGAGGTCATGTTTCTGGCAGCTGCAGTGACAGTGCTGTTAAGTGCCCAAAAAAAAGTGAAGTGAAAAGAAGTGAAAGATTCCCTGACAACTGCAATCAAAGACCCAGCCATACACTATACATAAAGATGGACACAGCAGGGGATGATGGAGTCAAACTGGAGCCCAGAGAAAGGCTTTATGGTGGACGTCATCTTTTCTGGTAGGAGCCAGGACTTTATAGTTAAGGGTCATTCCAGAATTGGAGGGCATTTGGGCTTCAACATTTTTGAAAAATAAACCTTCTCTTTCATAATTTTCTTCTAAATATTAAGCAATAACAGGTAACAAACTACCAAAGGCTTGACTGGCTCAGCTTACACATCAATGGTACCATTTTTATTCCATGTTTTATTTGTTGTTTGCTAATCATCAATGAAAAAAAATAAAATAATACCCAAAAAAAGGAGATTTAAATTTGTTTTATTTGAGATTCAATTTGGTCATCAGGGGGTGGGACGAGAGAAAAATGGCATTTTATGGGGAACTCCAGACTAAAATATATTTTCAAACATTCTTTCCCCCTAGTTTTTTTTTTTTTTTTTTTGGATTTGGTTTCACGACAAATACATTTACACAGAAACTCCATATTTTAGTATTTTGTACATGGATTATTTTAAATAATGGGTGGAACGGAAAATGTCCTCCAATTCTGGAGTGACCCGGGATGTGTTTGAGAAGACTTGCCTATCTTGGCTCTTTTGTGTTTTCATTTTTGCCACATCTTGCCACATATCTCACCATTTGATATCATACTATTATATTTGAGCAGTGAAACTAATACACTTAACTTAATCTGTTGTAATACTTTGAAAATATTGTGTGGTGGCTGCTGGTTAATATTGTTTCCAATATTTCAGATTTCAGATGAACAGAAACAGCACACAGGGGTGTTATGTGTCTCTGGCATGAAGTTAAAAATTAACTAGACAGCTAGTAAATATTACTGGAATACCACTTTTGTTAATAATATCCAGGGATTGGAGATGCTTTTTGTTACTTAGCGGCCAGAGAATCTTTTTTTCCCACATTTTTTTCCAACAACTCAAAGTTACTGGTACTGGAAACATGAAAAATTACTGTTTTCTATGTTAAATCACAGTCCAATTTTATATGACATAATTTGTCAAATAAAAGGAGGCATTTATGTATGAAAAGGTAATGAATGGTTGATTTGAGCTGAAACATTTAAAGTCCTGAGCACTTAAAGCTTTCAGCACTGAATCATCTACACAAGAAAGCTATTATGAACTGCAAATCTGTCAGTTTGCATTTTAAAAAATTTCATGTGATTCACTGTATCTTCTTCTTCTACCAGCTAAAAAGGTTATGCTAACAGGGTTGTCGTTGGAAACGCGTTCCATGCATAATAGTAATTATTTAAAATATTATGTTGATTAAATAAAATGTTTCCACATCAATGACATCAATGAAAAAATAATAAAAGGAGATTTAACTTTCATCGTAACTGTTTTGAGATTCAATTTGGTCATCAGAGGGGTGGGTCAAGAGAAAAATGGCATTTTAGGGGGAACTCCAGACTTATTTGTTATTTTTAAAATATTTTCAAACATTATTTTCTCCTAGTTTTTTTAGGTTTGGTCTCAGGACAAGTATATTTATCAACAACTGCATGTTTTGGTATTTTGTACATGGATGATTTGAAATGTGATGGATGGGACATAAAATGTCCTCCAATTCTGGAATGACCCTTATAGGAATCATGGCAAAATGGTTGGAGTGACACTTTAAACCTGACTGGAACACACAGCTAACACACATCAGCATAGATGGCATGTTAGCCTATGGGCAAGGTGCACTGTACACATTCAACTTTAAGCAAAAATTGCATATAAATTACATTACAGTTGGAAACAATTAAGAAAGAGAACATTTGCTCACCTGAAAAAAAACATATACCAGAATGAATTGAACTAATGGCATCATCATGATTTGTGGAAATAATGTAGTGGCTCAGTATTTCATTGGAGAACATGATGCTGCTTGAATGTTTTTTTTTATCGGAAGCAGAGATTTTTTGGGTCTAATGAGCACTTAAAACCATTTCTGCAGCAGCTTCAACTTCAAGCTGAGGATGTTGCTGCTTGGCCCAAACTGTTAGTGTTGCTAAAACTGAGACACAGCCCAAATCTGTTCAGACTAATAAGAATGAATGGAGCACAATAAGTCAATGCTGGGAATCAGGGGAACTCATCAAAAGCAACAGCTCTGTCCTGTTGCCGAATACTCGTCATGAAAATCACTATTTAAAGGAGGTAAATATACACTCATCACAGGTAGGTGGATGGCTAACATTTTCAACCACGTGAAATCTTCATTATGTCAAAATATGGTCACAGCCCCCATATGTATGTATGCTAAAAGGCTTTGAGAAAACAAGTGTGGTCAACCATTTAAAACTCCCCCAAACATCTCAAGGCAAACCGAACAATAAACTCTCAAAAGCAGGCTATATCTGTCTGATTACTATAATCAAGAAAACATTAAAACTTAAATTTATACACTACTGTTCAAAAGCTTTGGGGTCACTTAGAAATGTACTTATTTTTGAAAGAAAATCATTTTTTTTCAATGAAGATAACATTAATCAGAAATACAGTCTAGACATTGTTAATGTGGTAAATGACTATTCTAGCTGGAAACAGCTGATTTTTAATGGAATATCTACATAGAGATACAGAGGAACATTTCCAGCAACCATCACTCCTGTGTTCTAATGCTACATTGTGTTAGCTAATGGTGTTGAAAGGCTCATTGATGATTAGAAAACCCTTGTACAGTTATGTTAGCACATGAATAAAAGTGTGAACTTTTGAATGGTAGTATATGTACAGTCCTGTGGAGTCCTGGAATTGTTTTTGTAACATTAAAACGTTCCAGAAGAAACTAAATACAGGGGGTTTCGTTGGAATTCTGTTCCTACGGCGTGACGTAACGCAATTTTTGCCGTAAGTTGGAACTCACATATGTACACTAAGTTCCATCTCAATAATCACACCACTATGGTGCATTGTAATCACGGATGATTTCATCAGAGCAGATCTTTTCACATGTTCAAGTATATGCTTTTTATCGCCGATGATCATTGAGACAGTCGTGGGACTTAGGCCAAGTAACTGGCTGATGTTCATCGGTGTTTAACCCGTTTCCAAGCGTTTTATTATATCTAACTTCCCTTCCATGGAGATGGTTTTCCTTTTCTTTGAAGCACTGCCATCAGAAGAGTCTAACTTATGTTTTGGGGCCATAATGACAGGCAAAAAGTTTCCAAAAAAACAACACAAATGAAAGAAAGCAAATGTAGCACAATCCAATGTGGCGTACAACCAGCGAATGTAAACGAAGCTGTCTTCTTCATATAGCGCTGCGTGACGATGTATTCGTCCACTCCACTTGCCAACTAGTTCCCACGCAATTTTTTTTTAACGTTGCAAACACCGGAATGATGGAACAAGACTTTCTTAATAAATATAAGGGTGATGGCAACGTAATCACAAAACGCCGTAGGTTGAGGACGTCATAAACAGAAGACCTACTGCAGTATACTGTATATTAGTGGTGTAAAAACAAAAAATATCTACTGTGCAAGTATAGTTTTACAGCTCGCGATGTGACTCTTTATTCAGAGTAAATGAGGGGCAAACTTTCATGAGATTTAGCTTTGAAAGTCATGTAACTGTACTTAATGGAAACAAATACAAACATCAAAGTGCAAAAACCTAGCAACAAACTTGCTCATATGTCAAGCAAGGTTCAAAGGATCAAAAAACTCTGTACTCTGCATTTCAGAACTGAACATGGAAGTATCCACTGGCGGACTGCAAGGCATAACATATGAGCAAAACCATCCTAAACAAATAACGGTCTGCCTAATTTTGCAGCCGCTGTCATAATTTTCACCCTTTTCTTTTTCACCACAACTACTAGAGGGTAATAGCTTCATTCTAAGTGGAATATATTTATCCTTCACAAAATGTCAAACTGTTGTTGTCACATCATTGTAGCAACAACAGCTATGGCATGTGGAAAGCAACTGCCCCATGGGCATATCACACAAGTGCACAGATGCACAGGCATGGAGGAAGCAGGCATGCATGCCCACACACATATAAGCACACCTGTAAACATATACCGCGTGCTGGTATTTCAGCAACTGTCTCCTCCTCTCATCATATCCATATACACATCTCCTCCTCCTCCCTCCTCTCCCAACCCATCCTCCAATCCACCCACAGAGTCTCCCCGATGTTGTGGCCTGCCCGTGACAGTAATTGAGGGAAGCTGGCCGGAACAGTGTGAAGATGGGGGAGGAAGAGGGAAGGATGGGAGGAGAGAGAGATGAAAAGAGGAAGGGAGGGGGAAACCATTCATCTGAGACCCATGGATGTGGAATGGCATATTACAGGTCTAATGTGTAATTAGATAGATAGGGAATAAGGTCAGCGTGCTCTGAGAAGGGGTAATTGCTGTTGGCACAGTGCCATCTAGTGGTGCAGATGTAAACAGGAAGCCTCGTCCTCAGGTGGACGGTTGTGGAACCAGCAGGAATCGTATTAGAAGTTAACGATGATTTATGACATATTCTTCACCATCTGCAAGTGGAATTTGTGATTGTTTGCTTCTCGCGCTGCGTGCAGCATTGCTGTCACATGCACTGCCAGACAACGGGGCATTTGTTTCATTTCGTCATGTGGCTCTTGTGCTTCCGGCCAGTCTTTTTAGTCTTTTAGTCTAAAAAACTGGCGAGCAGTAAATTGCTGGGTTCTGAAAACTTTCACTTTTACCTTTCAATACAGTTTGGAACACATAAGGACAGCCAGGTATACAGACAGCAGCGTCTTTACGTGTCCTTCTGCCTGCGTTCATGCTTGTGTTTACATGTTTGCTATGGCAATGTCCCTGATGAGAGAACCAGGCCTCCCCTCCCTGCTTCCTGATGACAGGTGTTTGGTCCAGACCTCCTGGAGACAGTCAGATCACATGACAGGAAGCTGCTAAAGCTGTTGGACCAGTAGTAAACACAGAGAAATTACCACCCTGGGGGCAGGAAAATATTCTTTCCCTGCGTTTACAAGCTATGTTTAATACATGTTTTTGTGCAACTTTAAGCATGCAGCCTGAAAAAACTACAGAGATGTGTTATTATGTCAATAAAAATCATGGTTTGCTAATGTCATGGTGTGTACCTATGGAAGCGGTTTTATATTATATGCATAAAAACCACTGAAAAGACATCAAAAACCATTGATGTCTTTTTTGACATCACATCTATAAGGATTTAATGCAATGTGATTTAAATATTATATAGCATATCTTACATATCTGTGAGTTGCTATAAAACACAAAGTACACATTTCAGTTAGTAATTTGAATAAGTTTTGTTAACCGACTGCTGTGTAATACTGCTGTACTGTAAGTCTGTCTAACAAACTTTGTTCTTTGTAGCTTTTCTGACCATGTACAATTACACTTTTCATTCTGAGCTCTACTACAAATAAATCCCATCTAACTAGCAGCAGCACAGCTTTATTCATGTCTTTTAATGAGTTTAAGAAAGCTCACAGACAGTAGGCACATGTTATAAAAGAGACACAGAATAGAAACATTGTCATTCCTCATTTCTCATTTTCTCCTGTTACACTTCTAAATAAAAAATCAGCTTAGATAATGTGCAGTGCTTATTTGTGTGAAGTGCTACCAACATGTTACATGATATTTCGGGAATTGAGAGATGTGTTTTTTTTTTACGAATATTTAGAATTTTCTCCAGACTATAGGAATAATTGGAAGACAACTAATCATTAATTTAAACCAGGGGTGTCAAACTCATTTTAGTTCAGGGACAACATTCAGTGCAATTTGATCTCAAGTGACCAGTAAAATCAGAGCATAATAACCTATAAATAACCACAACTCCAAAATTTCCCTTTTGTTTTAGTGTAAAAAAGTTCATTCTGAAAATGTTCACATTTAATGAACTATGTTTTTACAAAACATTATGAATAACCTGAAATTTCTTAAGAAGGATAAATTCAATTTCAACAACATTATGCCTCAGTTTATCATTTACACATTACAACTTACAGATCACAGTTTATCTACAAAGGCACACAACATTTAGTCATAGAAATCTGGAACTGAATGATACAGGATTTTACTTTATGATCAAAAAGTCAGAGAAAAAAAGACAAAAAACAATACAAAATATTACAAAAATGAGACTCAAAATGACAAAAATGACGCACGATCAACAAAAGCGAGAAAGAAATGAGAAAAATGAAACAACATAGAACAAGAGACAAAAAATTTGATAAAAAAGTTACAAAGTAACAAAAGAATGGACAAAAACAAGACAAAAATACACAAATGAAACAAACAAGACAAAAAATGACAAAAAAGAAACAAAGCAACAAAAAACAAACACAAAACGACAAAAATGATGCACAAAACAATGAATAAAATGAAACACAAAATGACAAAAATAAGAGAAAAAACACAAGCCAGACAAAACAGAAAGAAAACGACAAAAATGAGGAACAAAATGACGAAAACATGAGACAAGTGTCAAAAGTCAGTCAATAAACAACACTAAATATTACAAAAAATGAGACACAAAACAACAAAAGAACAATGACCAATATGATATTTTACTTTATGATCAAAACAGCTTGTCTACAAATTGTTTGAAATTTATAGTTTTACAAATTTACAGTTTGCAGTTAATGTCTTCTCTGTAATTTTTACACTTTACAAAGTCGACCTGTGGGCCGGATTAGATCCTCTGGCGGGCCTCTATTGACCCACGATCCGCATGTTTGACACCCCTGGTTTAGATCCTGCGTTGTCTGCATTGTTTTAATATTTTTCTTCTTTGCTTTTTGAGCTGGAACTGTTGTGACGAGCTTTACATTTTAAAAAAAGTTACGGAATTATTGCCAAAAATGAATCGTTTGCAGCCAAACTCTCCGAGCATTGCAAGAACTAAAAGAGGAAATACAATTACGGCCAAAATGAAGACCGGAGCTCTGCTGTCTAAACACCACCAGACATACAACTTATAAATGCATGTGTGTGTGTGTGTGTGTGTGTGTGTGTGTGTGTGTGTGTGCGTGCATGTCACACACTCCTCCATCGTTCTATTACATGGGCCAGTGACTGCGCCATCTCTCCAGTTTCACCCCTCTGCTCTCCCAGACGTCTCATATTGCCCGGAGGGATGGTGTTGATGCGGGAGGCAGAGGTGGTGGTGGTGGTGGTGGTGGTGGTGGTGGTGGGGGAGTGAGAGGGCGGGTGACTACACACATTATCTGTCTGAGAGGAGCTCAAACCACACGGCCGCATCCTCCATCTCCTCTCTGCTGACTTCAACATCTAACACTTGGTCCCAGTAATCTCTGGCTGCTCGTGCTCGCCGTGTCCTGGCAATTGTTCATTCCGTTAGCTGATAACTGAATTATTTGCTGAGACAAAATGACTGAAGAGGCCACCTGTATCATGTTCAATTATAGTAAATAAGCCCTTTATAGTTACTCGTCATTTGGGAGTATACTACAACTCAACTGCTGATTATACTGTGATAAAAAAAATCCCTCTTCTTGTATTTAACTAATTATAATTACTCCATAGTGCACCTGCATTCTCAGCAGAAGTGCGACTATATTTGTGCATTTCAGTTCAAATCAATGACCAGTTTAATTTAGAATCAATCCTGCCCCCTGGTGGACACATAATTGAAAAAAAATCCACAAAGTTGAACGTCCAGCACATTTTATTTTTGTTTTAAAAAGGTAACCTAAGGTTTGCTGATTGTAAAATAATGATCCTTTAGGTAATTTCCGCTACATAATGACTGCTGTTCTGGCAATTCATATCAAATGAAATGCCAAGCTCTTATCAAAAAAAGCAAAGGTCTGTCATGAAGTATACGAGCTGGAACTGCAGTGGCATGAAAAGTATGAGTCATATCACCTTCATTGGCGATCATAAGACTGCGTTATCATGTGATGTTGTTCTGTTAGGAGCGTCAGGTTTCTCTTTCTGTTCATCTGAAACGTCAGACAATTACAAGGAAGAAGTCTGTATAAATACTATGCACCGACCCTCCATTTTGTTCACTTGTAATTCGAAACAAACACACATTCCGCCATTTTGCAGCATATTTATCTAATTTTGCTTCAATATTCCTTCGAAATTTTACAAAGTTATTCCGTTTGTGTCAGGTTCATGGTGTCTATCAGCCTTCATTAATGTTCATGTCCTCTGATGTTGTTTTTAGGTTGATGATTCGGTCATGATCAGACCACAATGCATCTCCGGTGACTAAACGCCCCCTCGGTCAATGGTAGACACACAGGAAGTCCGCGTACAGCAGTGCATGCCTGATTTCTCGGAGGCAGATTGTTTTACGAGAACAATATTCACGGAGGGAAAGTTCCAAGTTTACTTCACAATCCACTCGTATGAAAGCAGAGTCTGCAGAAACCACAGGGGAGAAACAACTGACCACACCCTCACCACAGAGCAAACAGATCCATCGAAGCTCACCTTGTATCAAAGCTGACTATTATCTTGTCTGTTCTGTAAGTACATAAATAAACTCAGTGTTCTTTAATATCTCTGATAAAACGCTGGGAGTGTGAATAATAGTGTCTGAAATTATGATGAATTCTGAAATATTTTCCTCCCCAAACTTGTTGTCCTGCACTTATTTAAGTGTTTATAAAAGTTTGTATGAATATGTTTTGCATTAATGTGACTCACTTTGATAAGGCTGCTTCTGAGCGGAGCATGACGGCATTTCGGCCACCCACACAACTCTAAGAGCGGACAAAACCAGCTCTGGCAGGAACTCATCCAGGGGAAGAGCTGATCTGCTGCAACAGCGTACATACTGCCATCGAAAACCAGCAGAAGCATCTTTTTAACTTTAACATGCTGGCTACAAGCTAATAAGAATTTTATAATTTCATTTCTTCATTTATTTGGATGGGACAGTGCATATTAATGAATGTACAATCACAGAAGTTTACACAATGCAGCAGTAAATAAGCCGGATTTAGCACAAGTGCTAATTTCCATCAGTTGTCCCAAACATACAAGAAAAACATACAGGGTTACAGACATATAAAACAATATAGTAAAACAAAGACAATGATGATAAATTAATTCTGGCTAGGTTAAGCCTACACTAAAGTGTTATTATTTTAATAAAGTGCTTTCTATAGTTGCAGTGCCTGTTTTTAAAGTGCCTATGCTTGTAAGTTTGATTGTTAATCAGTCATGCCTTATACTGTCTCTTAAAACTGACAAAGGTGGAGCTTTCTCTGATAGCTGTAGGTAAAGTATTCCAGTTTGTGCAACCTTTAATAGATAAGGCATTCTGTGCAAAGGAGGACTTTCTAAATTTTACTTCACAATCACCCCTGTTGGCTGACCTTGTCTTATGAAAACCATTTCTCTTTTTGATAAAATGCCCCAGGGGCGGTGGACCATCCCATTCATAGACTTATACAGTGCCATGAAAAAGTCTTTCCCCACTTTATTGTTTAAGATGATCAAACAAATGTAAATATCAGACAAAGATAACCCAAGTAAACACAAAATGCAGTTTTTAAATGATTTTTATTTATTAAGGAAAATAAACTATTCAAAGCTACCTGGCCCTGTGTGAAAAAGTAATTGCCCCCTAAAGCTAATAACTGGTTGGGCTACCCTCAGCGGCAACAACTGAAATCAAGTGTTTTCTATAACTGGCAATGAGTCTTTCACATCTCTGTGGAGATATTTTGGTCCACTCTTATTTGCGGAATTGTTTTAATTTAGCAACACTGGAGGGTTTCCGAGCATGAACAGCCTTTTTAAGGTCATGCCACAGCATTTCAATAGGATTCAAGTTCAGACTTGGTCTAGGCCACTCCAAAACCGTCATTTAGTTTTTTAAAGCCATTCAGAAGTCGACTTGCTGGTGTGTTTTGGATTGTTGTCCTGCTACAGAACCCAAGTGTGCTTCAATTTGAAGTCACAAACTGATGGCCAAACATTGTCCTTCAGGGTTTTCTGGTAGAGAACAGAATTCATGGTTCCATCAATCACAGCAAGTCGTCCAGGTCCTGAAGCAGCAAAGCAGCCTCAGACCATCAAATTACCACCACCATGTTTGACTGTTGGTATGAAGATCTCTTGTAACGAGACACACACCTTCCATAAAGTTCAACTTTCATCTCGTCCGTCCATAGAATATTCTCCTAAAAGTCTTGGGGATCATTCAGATGTTTGTTTGCAAAAGTAAGACGAGCCTTTATGTTCTTTTTGGTCAGCAGTGGTTTTACCTTGAAACTCTGCCATGGATCCATTTTTGCCCAGTCTCTTCCTTATTGTTGAGTCATAAACACTGACCTTAACTAAGCCAAGGGAGAAGATCTTTATATGTTGTCCTGGGTTCCTTTGTGACCTCCTGAATGAGTCGTCGCTCTGCTCTTGGGGTATTTTTGGTCAGCCGGACACTCCTGGGAAGGTTCACCACTGTTCCATGTTTTCTCTATTTGTGGATAATGTCTCTCACCGTAGTGAAATTGAACTCGCTTTCCAAAAATGTGATTAGCCACAGTTAACTCATGATTTAACAAGGGGGGCAATTACTTTTCCACGTAGGCAGAGGTGGGTAGTAACGAGAGTAACGAGAACATCATTTCTAAAAAATAAATCGGACACTACAATCAAACAGTTACTCAGTACTTGAGTAGTCTTTTCACCAAATACTTTTTTACTCTTACTTGAGTAATTTTTTGGATGACTATTTTTTACTTCTACTTGAGTGATATTATTTTGAAGTAGTGTTACTCTTACTTGAGTACAATTTCTGGATACTCTACCCACCTCTGCAGGTATGTTTGGATAGCTTTTTGCCCTTAAAACATTAAATCATCAGTTAAAAACTGCATTTTGTGTTTACATTGGTTATCTTTGTCTAATATTTAATTTTGTTTGATGGTCTTAATTCGAGAAGGGGCAAATACTTTTTCAGGGCACTGTATATTAAGCGAGCACTTTTAAATAATTTGACATTGTCAAGGCTTATGAATTGATATTTCTTTAAGATTGCACAATGACTGGATTTTTGTCAAAAACTTTGATGGCTTTTTTTTTTTTTTTTTTTTAATAAAGCTGTTCAATAGGTTTTAGAACAGAGAGGCTAGCAAAGAACCAGGCTGGAAAGCAGTACTTCATGGCAAATATGTAAAAAGCTCACAAATAAGTCTTGCTGAAGCATAGGAATGCTAAAATAGGCGATTTCAGCATCTCATGGTGACAACAACTACTTGTTGAGTCACCGTGGCTGTTTGTTTTACAGCCCTATCCCTCGTGCTTCCATGATTACAGTGAAGATCTGCATGCCCTGAAATTTACTTTAAACCCGGCCACAAGCTGCCCTAACTGGGCAAGAATGAGTCAGCGTCTTAATGTGAAACTGTAAAGAAATTCAAAAGAAATTCATTTGAAAAATTAAAAAATGCGTGCCTTTGTGGCTTCTGTTGACAAAAAAAAGTGCTTTCTCTCATAAAGTTTTCATAAAGCTGCCAGTTTTGTTTGTGTAAGCATATCTCAAAGGTGCTGCCAGTAATCAGTGTCATAATAAGGAGGAGTGATGTCACCGTCTTGTTAATCATTAGTCAAACATGGCAGGACTCAAATACTGCTTTTATTGCCCAGTGTGTCGGAGTGTGTTGTCATCCTGTCCAAAATCCTGGAAAAACACACAGCTGTAAGCTGACTATGCAGTACATTTCAACTGCTCCAGGAAGAATAACAGCATTAAAACGTGCATATTATTAGAAACTGTTCTATCTCTGACCGCAGGCAGACACTACATGTCAATGCACAATGGACTCCTTGTTAGAGTCAACTATCTAAACAACGTAAAAACTCTGTTAGCCTTCTGACAGCTAGCTCTTTCACCCTTTACTGACACACTCTTTCTATTTGTCTGTCTGTTTCGGCATTAATAAGGCAGCTCCAGACACTCATCTGTACAGTATGTGGGCGGCGGCTGCATTCGACTGGCACAACAAAAAAAATGTCAGCGGAAGCAAATCCCAAGTACTCTCAGCTCCCTCCCTCCTTCTGCAATCCATCTGCAGCCGAGCCCCTGAAAATCTGCTCACAAACAGCTCATTGATATGGCATGTGTGATGAAATTAGACCAGGGGTGGCGCTCACTCAGCACTCACCAGATACTATCCACAGACTTCCACACATGGGTGTAAAGGCCACGAAACCATCAATACATTCTAGCAGGACACGTTTCAGGTTGAGTTTCTTGGGAAACACATTTTGACCCAGCTATCAGAAAAACAAAAATTCGATCATTCAAATCAATGAGTTAAACTGCGGATGTTTACCGAGAGGTGAAACTCCTCCAGCTACTATGAGAGTATGATTCAGCAATCACAGATAACCTTTTTATCGCGCTTGACATTTAAGGCAACAACATGAACACAACTGATGTACATCAAAATGCAGAACAATTGCTGTAACCTCTAGTGGATATTAAACTTGTCTGTCATGTACAACCAGAACACATGGGATTTGAGAGCTGATTTTACACAATCTATGGATGCATCACTCTCAATCACTATGAGACAAATAATAAAGCAGAGCATGAATCTGCTATTCAGTTTTCAACATTCTAACTCAGGGGCCACATTCAGCCCAATTTTATCTCAAGTGACCAGTAAAATCTCAGCATAATAACCGATAAATAACCACAATTCCAAAGTTTTTCTTTGTTTTAGTGCAAAAAAAAACTACATTCTGAAAATGTTCACATTTATTGAACTATCGCTTTGCAAAACATTATGAACAAAATAAAATTTCTTAAGAGAAATAAATTCAGTTTCAACAATGTTATGCCTCAGTTTATCATTTACACATTACAACTTACAGATCACAGTTTATCTACAAAGACACAAAATATTTAGTCACAGGAATCTGGAACTGAATGATATTGTATTTTACTTTTTAAAAAAAACAACATAAACAAGACAAAATATTACAAAAATGAGACACAAAATGTGACAAAAAGAGCAATAAAGTATTTAACTTTAAGATCAACATTTACAGTGTTTCAAATGTATAATTTGCAGTTCATGTCTTCTCTGTAATTTTTACATTTTGCAAAGTCATTCTGGGGCTGGACTGGACCCTCTGGTGGGCCGGTTTTGGCCCCAATCATGAGACAAACTCAATTGCAAAGTAAAAGTTATGCAAAAAATAGTTACATCAGAAACAATTACAAGTGACTGCATAACTACGACTGCTAAATGATATTATATATTATTTTACATTTTGATGTTGAAGATGGTCAAGATAAAGTTTATTTAATTCCTCTAAGCATGCTTGTGTACTGTATGCTGGGTAAATCATAATAAATCCAGGTCTCATTTTTAGACGGTCATCATGTATGCAAAAGTTACATTTTCTGTAAAGTGAACAAAAGTCAATACAACCTCAAGCAGCAAATATTCACCCCCCCCAAAAAAAAGATTCTTCAAAAGTTAATGCATGAATGTACACTAAAAGTCAAAAGTTTGGACACACCTTCTCCTTCAATGCTTTTTATTTATTTATTCTATTTTCTACATTGTAGGTTATTACTGAAGATCAACACTTTTTTGTTTACAACATAATTCCATATGTATTCTTTTATAGCTTTGATGTCACCAGTATTAATCTACAACATAGAAAATAATGAAATAAAAACCACTGAATGAAAAGGTGTGTCCAAACTTAATTTCCATAGTTCTCCTTAACTGCTGTTTTAATGCCAAAAACACCCTGATTTCTTAGGTCACAGGTCCCTGGAACTGAACAATATAGTATTTTACAACTTGTCACGATCTAGAAATAATTTAAAATTTACATTCATTTCCACATCTGTGTAGTAATCCTGACCACCTGAACTGACACACCACACACACACTGAAGTTCTAACTATTAAGGAAAAAGGTTTAGTTGTCCCCCTGCCTTGTAAATGTATAAAATTTATCCCAAAAAATAAACATAAAAGTTGTGACAGTACAGTGGGCAGTGAGCAGTGACTTGTATTGAAAGATTGCAGTTAATGTCATCTCAGTCATCCTACGTTTCACAGCCCTGATCTAACTTATGCATCACTGCGAGTAGATAACCTCGAGTATTTCCACACAATGAGCCCAGTCTGAGCCAGAAGGCCTTTCAACCTAATGCACACTGTGGTTTGACTGGTAAATACAAGGAAATTGCTTCTGCTTGTAAATACTTGTCTTTTACATAAAAACTGACATTTATTTAGTTTTATCCCGCTAGAAGCAGTGATTCAGAAATGCAGCATGTCAAATATTCAATAAACAATTCAACTTCTGTTCAGGGTGGTGTCTCTTAGCCCGACTCTATTTTGGATGAGCGAGATTAGTAAGGCAGAAAGAATTCAAGACTTGCTGAATATTATGACAGAATGAATGAATCGATTATGTCGCCGTTAAAAAGTAACCTCAGGTTTAAAACAAAACCCTGCCTCTGTCTGGCCGTTATCCCTCAGCTCATGGAAAGTGTTCTGACAAAAGGGGACTTCAAAGCGAAAATACCAACATCACAAAGGCTTTATCTGCAATACAGTATGCTGAATTGTGTGTGCTTAACCTAAGTCACAGATTGTGATGCGCCTTTGATGTAATGAGCAGCCTGCAAATAGTGGAGGAAGGGCTTCACGGGACTCGTGAAGTAAACTGAGCCGTAACCTCATTGAAACGTTGTGCAATTTAACTTCACTGACACACTGCAGCTCTGAAAAACAGTCTGTTGTAATAATGAAATCTCTGCAAAATGTCACAAAGACACCAATGACATCAAGAAGACACAATTAAAAATCAAACAATGTGAAAGACCAGGGTGTGAGAAGGGCAGCGCTTCATCACAGCACGGTGAAATACCACATGTTGTGCAGAACTGCTTGCCAGAAACCGTCATTACTCTGCTACGTTCCTTGGTGGAATTATGTGGTGATCGGCGTACGTTTGTCCGTCTGTCTGTTAGCAACATTACTCAAAAAGGGACGAACGGACCCCACAGAAGCCACAACGAAACTTAGCAAAGCATCTCACCGACTAACATCGCGAATGCACTCAAATAAAGACAAATTAACTTATTACTCTGCCAAGGAACACGGCAGAGTTATGTGGCAATCGGTGTCTGTCTGTCTGTCTGTCTGTCTGTCTGTCTGTCTGTCTGTCTGTCTGTCTGTAAGCAACATTCCTTTAAAATGGACCAATGGATTTTGGTGAAATTTTCAGGGAAGGTCAGAAATGACACAAGGACCAAGTGATTAGATTTTGGCAGTGATGCAGCTTACAGTCTGGATCCACGGATTTGTTAAAGATTTCTGTATCATTGCGAGATAGCTGTAACTATGACAACAAGTGAACACTACATCAGCTGCCTGCTAACGATCACATGATTGTGATCCTACTACAAATCCACTGTGAACTCATCAGGACTTATCCGTCGGAAATGATACAAGGAACAATTGATTAAATTGTGGGGGTGTTTCCAAGTCTCATCAATTCCCGCTAGGGCTGCAGCATCTACAATATATGCACGATACAGCGTGGATGTCCGTCCATCAGCACGAACATCCGCAGCTGACATCCCATGGACATCCATTCTGTATCGTGCATATATTATATATGCGTGTTCCGCCCGGACGGTTATTTCAGTTGCACACCGCACTCCGTTTCTGATGCCATAACGTGCATGAGACAGAGACATACGATTAGTCGATTAATCGATAGCTGCAGCCCTAACTCCCGCCGCCCACTACATATTTAGGTCAAGTGATTCGGTATCCGTACTTAACGTACACATGTGTAACACATGACTGTGCTCAGCGCAAGGTCATTTTGTTTGTGGGTACATCTATATTAAATGGCCACATTCTATGTTGCTGTGATTGCTGCCACAATTCTTTCCAAGATTTCTGATGTCTGGGTGCTTTCCTTGTTAGAAGTGTGGTCCAACATAGAAAACTAGTTCCACTGGGTGGAGGCAGAATCAAGGTGGAGCATGAGTGTTCGGCGTACTTCAGAGAAATGTTAAATTTGTTGACATACGGCTGCTCTGAAGAGGCTGAAATGTCATATTTGAACCAAGGCTGAACTGTTAAAGTCCAACTATTTGCAAAAAAGTCCTTTATCTGTACCTACAGGCTTGTCTTTGATGTGGAAATGGCACAGGAAGAGAATGAACTGAGCTTGAAAAAGAGCTGAGAGTGAGTTGAATGTGTCCTATCGCTGCAAATCTGGCCTTTTACAGTTATATAAAGTGATAAATTCATTAGCAAGAAGCATTATAGTGATGAAAAGGGCAGACAAAAACACCATTTAAACAGACAATAAAAGGGGGATTTCAAATGAACAGTCAGCAGGAGGTGATTTCATTCGTCGGGAATCAGAGCGTAGGTATTCCCCTTCTCGACTGTCGAGGACAGTGGTTTGGATTGCGCAGCTATTTTAGTATGCAAAGCACAGTTCGATACAGAGCGAAGAGGAAGAAAGAAATCAAAAGCCGAACAACCAAATCCGGTGAGTTTTGGTTCAGTTTTAGAAGCCAGACGTCAAACTGAGCACCCAGCTGTATGTAAGTCGGAGGAGGTTCTGTGGGAAACACCATATAACTGACAGATTACAATGATGCCCACATCACTATTGACCGCTTTTCTCCAAACTAAGCGGCTAAATTTAGCTGCGAAGAGGAGGACTTTCTTCTTAAAGCATTTTTCTGACCAAAAGAACGTTCCAAATGCACTGATGTCATGAAGTCAAGCCCTACAAAGACAAACCGCCGAATAAGACATGTTTTGATGATGGCCTTGGATGGTTGTTATTAAAAGCAAGCTTTAATTGTCTCCTTTTATTTTTTTTGTCCTTTCGTTGGGTAAAACTGTGACCTGTTTACTTTCCCATACTTTAAACAGAGCATAAAAGGCATAACGTCTGCAATCATTCACAGTGTCCTCTTTTTTCTAACACCAATCTCTCACACACACACACACACACACACACACACACACACACACACACACACACACACACACACACACACACACGCTCGCACACAGGGGACTTCCAGGCCAACACACCTCCACCCACACTCAGCCTCCATCGCTACAGGCTCAACCTCAAGACGAACACACATTCCGTGCAGGTCTGCTCACATTTACACAAATAAATGGAGAATTAAGAGTATTGACGCACATCACCACACACTGTTTTAGTGTCTGACTTCGCCACCGGTGACCTAACAGTCCTACATCAAGTATTCTGTGGTACACAAATCAAAAAACTGCAAAGTCTAGTCTCACACATTTTTCCACATTGTATGCTACCTTATCCTACTACTTTGCTACAATTCAGAAGAAATGACATATTTTTGACTATATATATATTTATTTCTTCTTATAAAAATCTAAATTAAAATTAAAAATTACATATTTTACTAGCTGCAAAGTCAAGTTATCATCAATTATCTGCATCATCTAACTGCTTTCACACACATTTTTCCACTGTATGCTGCCTTATTCTATTACTTTGCTACAGCTCAGAGGATAATAACATAATTTTTATTATACATACTTATTTCTTCTTGTAAAAATCTACATTAAAATTAATAATTACATATTGTACTAGCTGTAAAGTTAAGATATGAATACTTTTCCTTTGTATGCTAGTTACAATCAATTATCATCCAACTGCTCAGACACACACTTATATTTTTCCACATTGTATGCTACCTTATTCTACTGCTTTGCTACAATTCAGAGGAAAATAACATCATTTTTACTACATATATTATTTCTTCTTACAAAAATCTAAACTAAAATAAAAAATGACACATTTTATTGCAAAGTCAAGTTATAATCAGTTTTCATCTAACTGCTCAGACACACTTATATTTTTCCATTATATGCTACCTTATACAACTACTTTGCAACAATTCAGGAGAAAATAGCATATTTTTAAATATATATATATATATATATATATATATATATATATATATATATATATATATATATACATATATATATATATATATATAATCTAAATAAAATTTAAATTACATATTGTATGAGTTGTAAAGTTAAGATATGAATATTTATCCAATGCTACCTTATTCTACTGCTTTGTTACAATTCTGAGGAAAATTTTATTTTTTATATATATATATATATATATATATATATATATATATATATATATATTATTACTATTATTATTACAAAAATCTAAATTAACATAAAAATGACATATTTTATTAGCTGCAAAGTCAAGTTATAATCAATTATCATCTAACTGCTCACATACACTTACATTTTTCCATTGTATGCCACCTTATTCCACTACTTTGCCACAATTCAGAGGAAAATAACATTTTTCATTACATATATTTATTTCTTCTCATAAAAATCTAAAATAAAATTAAAAATTACAAATTAATTAGCTGCCAAGTTAAGTTGTAAATATTTTTCCATTGTATGCTACCTTATTCTATTACTTTGCTACAATTCAGAGGATAATAACATATTTTTTAATTATACATATTTATTTCTTCTTGTAAAAATCTAAATTAAAATTAGTAATTACATATTTTATTAGCTGCACAGTCAAGTTACAATCAATTATCATCCAACTGCTCAGACACACACTTCTATTTTTCCACATTGTATGCTACCTTATTCTACTGCTTTGCTACAGTTCAGAGGAAAATAACATCATTTTTACTACATATATATTTATTTTTGCTTATAAAAATCTAAATTAAAATTTAAAATCACATATTGCATTGATTTCTTTCAAATTAAAGGGATTAATCACAACCCCTGCGGCAAACAAACAATAAAACTTAGCTTTTATTCAAACGCTAGTACACTGCTACTTATTATATTAACCCTTTTTTTTTTAACCAAACAGTGATTGTGGTGTGTGCAAACGTTGGACCACCAACTACTTTTCTTTGGGATCTGTCAGTTTATGACAGTTGAGAGCCGAAAATTTCTATAACGACTCGAATCTTGTGGTAACACTCAACAAACACAGGCTCCTCTGAGCAACCAACCGAGGAGATAACTGATGCTACCTAGCAGGGCTATAAAAAGACATCAGGGTGTTTTCAGCATTAAAACGGCAGTTAAGGAAAATTATGGAAATTAAGACGTGCATTCATGCATTAACTAATGAAGAATCATTTTGTTTTGGTGAATATTTGCTGCTTGAGGTTGAACTGACTCTTGTTCACCTTACAGAAAATGTAACTTTTGCATAGAAAAGTGCATGATGACCATAGAAAAAGAGAAAATAAACTTCATCTTGACCAGCTACATCATGAAGACGTAAAATAATATAAAATGTAACTTAGTTGTCATAGTTATGCAGTCTGCTGCAAAATTTTAAAAAATTACACTTTTAAGTAATTGTTTCTGATGTAGCTTATGTAATTTATGCATAATTGTAACTGCGTAACTTTTACTTGCAATTAAGTCTCTCATGGTTGTATTAGTACAGGGGTGTCAAACATGCGGCCCGTGGGCCAAAACCGGACCTCCAGAGGGTCCAGTCTGACCCTCAGGACGACTTTGCAAAATGTGAAAATTATAGACAAGATATCAAGTGCAAATTATAACTGTAAATTTGAAATAATTTCTAGAGCTTGACAAGTTGTTTTGATTTTTGAAGTAAAATACTTTATTGCTCTTTTTGTCACATTTTGTCATTTTGTGTCTCAGTTTTGTAATGTTTTGTCTTGTTTTTGTTCTTTTTGTCTGACTTCTGTCGTTTGTCCATTTTTTTGTCACCTTGGAACTTTTTTGTCTAATTTTTTGTCTCTTTTTTGCTTTGTTTCGTGTCGTCTCGTTTTTTTTTTATTTTGTTTCTCACTTTTGTTGTTTAGTGTCTCACTTTTTATAATGGTCTTGTTTTCTTTGTTTTTTAAAGTAAAACATTATATCATTCAGTTCCAGATACCTGTGACTAACTGTTTTGTGTCTTTGTAGAAATGTCGTGATCTGGAAGTTGCAATGTGTAAATGATAAACTGAGGTATAATGTTGTCGAAATTGAATTTATTTTTCTTAAGAAATTTCAGTTTGCTCATGATGTTTATTAAAAAAATAATTCCTTAAATGGAAATATTTTCAGAAGGTACTTTTTTGCACTAAGACAAAGGGAAATATTTGGAGTTGTCGTTATTTATAGGTTATTATGCTCTGATTTAACTGGTCCAGCCCACAAACAAGGCTGAATGTGGACCCTGAACTAAAATGAGTTAGACAGCAGGTAAATAATTACAATTATTATTAATAGTACCGTAGGGTTTTAGCCATACCATTTAATTTAGTTTAAGAAATTGCATTTTATGTAATGTAGGATTTAAAATTTACGATGTAAATTGACATCATAAATGTTTAATATGAATATTAATATATACTAATATTTAACTTCTTGTCTACTGGAGCGCTCGTCCAACCCCTGCTGTTTTAAATGTGCTGTATAAATGACCATAACTTGACCTCACTGACAGCGGCTTCAAAATGGTGTCTGACTACCTTCTAAGTCACTAATTCAGCCTCAAAATATAAGTTTCAGTTTTAATTTGCATCATTACATATCACCCTGAATGCAGCATTGCTATTCATTCAGAAAATAAAAGCAGGAACTATCGGTCGCCCACAGCCACGGTGAATAATCAAAATCCTCAAACTGTTCATCAGAAATACAGTTAATCACAAGACGTGCTGTGTCTTTGAAAGATAGTTTCAAAATTTGCCCTCTTCCTCAGAAACCGTACAGCAAGATAAGATAATGAACATCTTGACAGAAGTACACACCACACACAGCCCAGCCGAGCGCACAGAGGCTACGTATACACAAGCCAGTGCAGGTTTTTCTTTTAAAAAAATTAATCCTGAGTCGTGTGTTGCCCTGTTTAATTAAAAAGTAAGAATCATAATTCAAGACTAAACTTCCTCAATCTCAGCCCAGTGTCAGAACTTGTTCAGTCTGATGGTTTTACTGTGATACTGAGGTGTATCTAGCACCCGTTATTCCATCAGTCCAGCTATTCTCATGTTGCATTCCTGACAGAGGCTGGGAACACAGTGATCGTGTGGTTGTCTCTCCTCCATCAAGGTTGTCACGTTTTTTTTTTTTTTTAAAAATCTTAATTTAGTCGTGGTGAAGCTGGTTAAACAACGTAAAAGCAGAATGTTATAGTTTCACTGTGACAACCACATCCTCTATGAAGACACGTATATTACTTATATTGACACATATAGCAGCTATTGTTCACACACAGTGGCTGCAGTCTGCGACTTTGTGGAGACAGATGGACATTCCCATCATTCTGTGAAAGGCCTCTACTGAGGTGATGCATTTGGTTCCTCTGCTATGTTGACAAAACTGGGATCAGCCTCCTCAGCAAAAACTGACCTTTTTTTTAAAAGCTTTGTTTCAGTTTGTCGCAGACGACTTAGAACAGTTGCTGCATCATATTTTCCAGAGCCGTGTGTGCTGTATATTTCAGGTATTTTAGGGCAGACAACCAGCCTGTCTTATTACCAACAGTATCAGAAAGTTTTATTGCTGAGTAGCTTTTCACAAACAAAGAATCTGACTTAGTGTTTTAGTGCAGTGAAGCAGTAACATATAGATTACAAGTGTTGCTGGTAGAAGTTGAATAATTAAGAGTTAACCAAAGTCCCAGAGCCGACAAATGCTCTATGCTGCTTAGTGTATGTATCACTATATCATTACTCTGCCAAGGAACACGGTAGAGTTATGTGATGATCAGCGTATGTTTATCCGTCTGTCTGTCTGTCTGTTAGCAACATTACTCAAAAACGGACCAACGGATTTGAATGAAATTTTCGCGGAAGGTCAGAAATGACACAAGGACCAAGTGATTAGATTTTGGCACTGATGCAGTTTATAGTCTGGATCCACGGATTTGTTAAAGATTTTTGTGTCATTGTGAGATAGCGACACAGCATCTCTGTAACTATGACAACAAGTGAACACTATTTCAGCTGCCTGCTGACGATCACGATTGTGATCCTACTACAGATCCACCGCGGCGAACTTACCCGTCAGAAATCACACAACAACTGAGCAGCCTTGGCGGAATACTGCGCTCTCTGAGTGCTCCTCTAGTTGTAAAGTTGGTGGAGTGTGACAGGGAATTAGTTGGCCTTTTATTGACTTTCATTGTCTGGCAACACAAAAGTAACAACAAAAGCAGTCAGAGAGTGCAGTAAGTGCCAAGGCTGTTCATTCCCACATATGGCATTGTCAGAAATGCTGCATTTTTTATTTTTAGAAATGCAGCATTTGTTTATTAGTTATTGATAATCACAAATCACAGCACTATAGAATGTGGCCATTTAATATAGATGCACCCACAAACAAAATGACCTTGCGCTGAGCACAGGTGTGTGTTATCCATGTGTACATTAAGTACGGATACTGAATCACGTGACCTAAATATGTAGCAGGCGGCGGGAATTGATGGAACTCAGAAACACCCCCACAATTTAATCAATTGTTCCTTGTATCATTTTTGATGGATAAGTCCACAGCGGTGGATTTGTAGTAGGATCACAGTCATGTGATCGTCAGCAGGCAGCTGAAATAGTGTTCACTTGTTGTCATAGTTACATTGATGCCGTGTTGCTATCTCACAATGACACAAAAATCTTTAACAAATCCGTGGATCCAGACTATAAGCTGCCAAAATCTAATCACTTGGTCTTTGTGCCATTTCTGACCTTCCCTGAAAATTTCATCCAAATCCGTTGGTACATTTTTGAGTAATGTTGCTAACAGACAGACAGACAGACAGACAAACCAACACCAATCATTACATAACTCCGTGTTCCTTGGCGGAGTAATAAAAAAAAACACTTCAAGATCCACTTAGTAGTTTTTCTGGACCTTTGACTCACATCACATGATCTTCACCAGCGTATGGAACCACAGAACTATTGATCCTTAAATCTCCTTTTTCTTTCTGAGCATTTTAAGGACTTTTGTAAGATTAAAGTATAGCGAGGTAAAAGAAATCAGTACATTTGTGGACTCTTTCATTAATGACAAAAATGTGATATAATTGAAAGCTCCAACACTGCAGTTAAAAAGCCCTACAGTGAGATTGCTCACTCGACTAGGATGAACTTTAGAACAATCTTTTAAAGTTACAGCTGGGAAATGTGAACCTATTAATTACTGCAAACGCAGCTGTGAAGCTTGTGGATCTCATTCCTGGATGAATAAAGCCTTTCTGTCACCTTTAAAGCATCGTACTTTGTTTAGTGATTGTATTTTTTTAATCTGTGTTTGCAAAGTAAATAAAGTTAGAAAAAAAATAGTGGAGAAAAACTTTTCAGTGAAGTGTGCAGCCTGGGCCTACACAAGAATAAGAAGGAAATGTAGCCTACCTATTTGCTTTCATCCAGTGGCTGCAGCGTTTTTAATTTAAATCATTAACCGCCCAGAAACAGACTGGTTTTTTGGGCTTTTTTTGGAGGTGTGTCCGTAAAACTTGACCTCCTTTATCCCCGCAGCAGGAATCGAGGAAACAAAATGTGGCGCTTCTGCTTCTGTCAAGTCCAGCTGGGGCTGCGCATGCGCACGATCGCGCCACTGCAGCAGCAGCGGTGACGTCATCCATTCAAAATAAAGACAAGTCCGGACAGACACCGACCGAGCGACAGACGGCTGGACGGACGGACGGACAGACAGACAGGCGATGCTCCGGTCACCCCAGCAGCCGGCGGCCCGGACGCACTGAGGAGCTCCCGGGGGACGCTGGAGCCCCGAGCGGCGGAACAAAACCGAGCACAAGCCGCGGTTTCATTCGACGGGCGCCCCGGCGTGCGTCCGCTCCAGCTTGTTGTGGTTCCTCCTCGAACAAGAAGCATCACCCGATCTACCTGTCAAGTCACCACTCGGAGGATCCCGGCGGCGGGGAAATGTCTCTCCAGGACAAGCTGACGACCGCAGCGGCGAAGGGGAACACGGCGGACGTGGAGGATCTTCTGCGGGCAGGAGCTCCGGTTAACGGGGTGAACAAATTTGGACGAACCGCGGTGCAGGTCGGTGGAGACGCAAACAAAACACTAGTTAAGTTCAGATGGCAACCAGCTGCATGTCTGTCATAGAGAAACCCACAACCAGGGAACATGAACATGACCTATTTTTTAAAATTTTTTTAATTCGGCTTAAGTTTGGAAAAAGTAACGCTTCTCCAAATTACGCAGCGATCTGCTTATTTTTTACCGACAAAAAAACAAAAACAAAAACGCACAACCCAGCTCTCCTTTTAGGATTTATATAATGGATTTAGCTGCAAATTGCCTAAAGCTAAATAAACTGTCAGTTTGAAAGTAGGTTCTGCTGCAGCGGCTTGAGCGCTTCGATTCTTCAGTTTTGCTCTAGATTGTTTTATAACTCGCACATCAAATCGAAAGCAATAATAAAATAATTATCCCGTGCAACCCCGTAAAACATCCAGGTGAGATACTGTTCTTTATCTCTAAAACCGATAATTACAACAGGATCAGCAGCATAACAACTCCAGCTGTCCATGGCACATAAACAACCATATTTTTACATTTATGTTGCCTTTAAAATTGAGTTATCAAGCAACTTTAATGTGGAGAAACACTCAGTTGTCTTTCCCAATTTATTTAATTGCTATTTCAGCTAAATGCATAGGAGCTTTTTGCAGATTTTTAAAAAATGTTTAGATGTAAAATAGAAGCTTGCATTTGCTCATTTCCACTCAAGCAAATGATACTCAATGAGAGATAACATCTGACCATATTTCCACTTATTCATAGGCCCAAAAACAACTCTAATTGTCCTTTTTTTCCACAAATCTGCAAATATACCCTGATAAAGAAGGGGGAAAAAGTGCGTTAAAAGCACAAAGAACATTTATCCACGTGCGTAATGCCCTCCTTTTTGCAGCAGTCAGGGTGTGTTTTTGTCACCTGGTGTGGTGATGTAATTAAATAACAGCCATGTTCCTGTGAAGGTGATGATGATGGGCAGCTCCTCGGTGGCTCAGGCGTTGCTGGAACACGGAGCGGATCCCAACGTCGCTGACCGCAGCACCGGATCCACGCCGCTGCACGACGCGGCCAGGACGGGCTTTCTGGACACTGCGCGGCTGCTGGTGAAATTCCTGGCTGACCCGCGGGCCAGGGACCACGCGAACCGTCTGCCCATCGATTTGGCTGCACAGAACGGACATAGGGATGTCGTTGCTTTCTTGGAGACTCTGTAGAAACGACAACAGACACAAACCGGGCTGTGATGTGTTTTATTTCCTGCTGCTGCTGGTTCTGAGCGGAGACGCGCGGCCTGGAGAGGAGAGGCCTGCAGCCGAAATTACGCATTACGGCAATTTGATGTGAAATATCTTTTTATTTATTTGACTGTCGTTTGCTGAATACTTAACATTATTTTATTCTTAACGAAATCAGGGTTGTGGGTGGGCACAGGGCCGCTGGGATGAGAGATAACACACATATCCTGCAACGCTCAATCTGCTACACAGTGTTTTTGCTGCAGTTTTAACTCCTAATAATCACGGTGCAGTGCACGGTAAGGATTGTTTTGTTTTTTTTTTAAATTCCCATTCATGTCTAATATTTAACCAAAAAAAACTAAAAGCAATCAAATGTTTTGCACATTTGAACATTAGATGTTTAACTGATGCACTGTTCTTTTTCCTGTTTGTACAAATATTATGCAGATCTCGGATGTTATGCACTTTAATAAACTTTCATTTCAGAGAGTTTGTGTTTTGAGCAGGTTTAATCAAATTGGAACTGTGCTTTATATTCTGTCTAAAAGTTGGGTTACTGGAGAGAATTTTTAGCCTCAAGCAGTTATTTTTCGCTTCAGTTCAGTTTGTTGATTTCCGTATTTGAATACAGTTGGTTCGAAGAAGAGTGTTGAAAAATAAGCCTGTGGCAACACCAAGTGAACAAAGTGTACAATAACCTCAGGGCAACAACTTAAACTGCCGGATGGCTTCTCCCTAGATTTCCTTTTTCTCAGCTTTTTTTTTTCTTTCTTTTTTTTAAATTAACGGATTCAGATCACATACATTAACGTTCAGAAGTTTGGGTCACCCAGACAATTTCATGTTTTCCATGAAAACTCACACTTTTATTCATGTACCAACATAACTGTACAAGAGTTTTCTAATCATCATTTAGCCTTTCAACACCATTAGCTAACACAATGTAGCATTAGAACACAGGAGTGATGGTTGCTGGAAATGTTCCTCTGTACCTCTATGGAGATATTCCTTTAAAAATTTCCAGCTAGAATAATCATTTACCACATTAACAATGTCTAGACTGTATTTCTGATTAATTTAGTGCTATCTTCAGTAGTGTTCATCCACAGTTTTTCCTAACAGCTCATGATCCGAGTCCTCGCCACGGTCGATTTTTCATTGTTAAATGTGACAGTTAGGTCCAGGCCGATGCAGTCATTTATTATTTAACCCTTAGATGCACGAGTGATTGGACCCAGCACTCTTCCGTAAGTGGATCAAAAATGACTTGTATAAAAATCTGTGTTTTTTTTCCATTTTTGTCATTTTGGTTAAGAATAGTAATTTGTAATTGTATTATAGTTTTGGTCCACATAAGAATGATTTCATGTTTGAAATATGATTATTTTCCCCTTTATAACAGATTTTGAACATTTTGATAATTGGGGGGAAAAAGAATATTACACAGAACAGCAATAGACGAATGTCAACATCCATTTTGTTGACACTTTTCAATGCATTTCCTCCAAGTTTTTGCACTTCATCACCTCTTGTATGATATCAGTGATAAAGAGCTTGGGATAGTAATACAAATATTACAATTTCTTTAAAAGTATAAAAGGGAACTTAAAAATTTTAATGGAATTATGTCAAAAATGTTTTTTGAGGAATAGCTGGAAAATAAAATGATAAAAACTCTTCATTACAAATTCATGCTATATCTTCTCAAAGATATTGCATGAAAACAACATCACCGGGTCATTTTTGACCCACTTATGAATCTAAGGGTTAAATATGTACACTACAGTTCAAAAGTTTGGGGTCACTTAGAAATGTTCTGCTTTTTGAAAGAAAAACTTTTTTTTTTTCAATTATGATAACATTAAGTTAATCAGAAATACAATCTAGACATTGTTGATGTGGTAAATGACTATTCTAGCTGGAAATTTTTAATGGAATATCTACATAGAGGTACAGAGGAACATTTCCAGCAACCATCACTCCTGTGTTCTAATGCTACATTGTGTTAGCTAATTGGCAAACTGATGATTAGAAAACCTTTGTGCAGTTATGTTAGCACATGAATAAAAGTGAGTTTTCGTGGAAAACATGAAATTGTCTGGGTGACCCCAAACTTTTAAACGGTAGAGTATGTACGGTGAAAACTTGAGCTGAAATGTGTTCAGTTAGCACCACTAGACCTTTGTGTAATATACTTATGTCTAAAAATGATCTTTCTCATTACACAACTAAAAAGCCCACCACAGACATTGGCTATATTACTGACTTCATCATAAAAACAAAAAACAAGATACAGAGAAAACATAGTCTGAAACAACATGCTTAATAAAGTAGGCCATTCATTTGTGTTGCACCACAATTTCAGACAAATAGGTTTTGTGGCTTCATGCGACGAAAGGGAGATTTGATCACACAGAAAATCCCCCGTGGGTCCGGAATTCAGCTTTATTGGTCTATTTTAACACGAGCACGGCCAACATCCTCCAGCATCATCACATATCAAGTAAAGGGTGTGTTTAGATTCAAATCATACCCTGAAATCAATGCAAACACTCTATCAAGACCAGAAATGTACTTTAGTGCTTACTAGGTGTGACAAATAAAACATTTTGAACTGTAATTATAATTAAGATGCATTAAATCAGTCCAAGTTACTGAAGTATTAATTTTTATCAACTGGTCTAAGCATGACAACTCATTGAATACTTTCTGGAGAGTATTTAGGATAAATAATACATTGTTATTATTGGAAAAATGCAATTTAGAGGGAACATAAGGAGGCTACATGTTTTCTGCAGTGTGATGAAGTTTAAAAAAATGCTGAAATGAATACTGATCTAACATGAGAAGTAACAAAAAGGTCAAACAATCTTACAAAAATGCTCATTTCAGTACACGATGACAAAATCGTACAATATATCAAACATTTTCAGGTGTAAATGCAGTCAGTACCTGTTTCTCAAATGCTGTTATTTTCTAATTAAAGCTGGAAAAGGGTTTGCATGTACAGTGCAGATTCCATCCTAAATAAAGCGGTATTTTTATTTATCAAACATCTCCAAGGAGGAAATAAAACAAAAGCATTCCACAAAATATAAAAAAGGGTCCCCGACAAGCAAAGACAGAAACATTCCCGGTATTAATAAGACTCAGAAGTGTATACAGGCATTTAAAAGGTTTTACGGCAATAACTCCTTCAAATATGTTCAAGACATCAGCTTTAAAAAGTAAAGTTTGTGTTGCAACTAAGGCAGTTGGAAAGTATTCATGTGCTAAAGCATTTTTTTTCTCAGATCCCATATTAACAGAAGTGAAGACACAACGGCTTCCGGTCAACAAATATAGAAATTTGATTTACGGACGACAAAAAATATAAAGCCACAAAATATCTAGTTATAATCTTACGACTTAAAATTGTTTGTTGATCTTTTTTATTTAATGATTTTATCCAAATATGTGACAAGATGACAGTAAACATTTCTAGAGAAAATGAAAAAGTGACCTGTTGAGTCAGTATGCAGAGCGGAGTTAAATGTGTATTTTCGAGTTGAGACAAAACACTGAAAGTCCAGCTGGAAACACATCATGTGCATTATTTATGTGAGGCACTTTCTTGTGATTCACTGATGACGAATCCACCGGCAAAGTTGAGTCTGTTGCTGTGTGTCGGAGTTTGTGCGGGCGGTGTCTGGTATCCTTTTTCTGCTTCATTGTTTTCAACATGCTCAGTGTTTTGGTAGCATTACTGAAGACTGTGCCATTGACTGTAACAAAAACAGAAAGAAAGAAAAGAGCTTTATCTCCATACTCATTCAAACAGTGTAAAGCAATAGCAATCACATTTATGTGAAACTTATAATTATCCATCTCCAACTGAGAGATGAGATTTCCTGGCACACATCCAAACACTTGAGTCTGTGCTGCCATCCTGAGTCACAGCAGGATATATCTGAGCCATGAGGGGTTACTTGGGGGGTGATGGGGGTATTTCTGGACAAGTTTCTAGTCATTTTTGGCACATTTCGAGTCATTCTTCAACCCACGGCCAAATTTTGTGACTTTCTTGTCAGTTTTGAGTCACTTTGAACACTTTCTAACCCAATTTTAGCACTTGATGAGACAGTTTCAGTCATTTTTGGCAAGTTTAGAACCATTTATGAACTCATTCTAGGCAAATTTCAAGTCACTTCAGACAAAATTTTGGATTTTCTGTAGAGTTTTGAGTAATTAAGGACGAGTTGCTCCACCATGCAGCAGCAGTGGGAGAAGTTAAATGAAGCTTCTGTCATAGAAGGAGTGCAGATTCAAACAGATGACAAAACTAATTAGCCAACATGTTCAAGTAGTTCAACAGATAACACTGAAAGGACTTCAGCAAAATCATCAACAAAACAGTGAATCACATGTGAGAGTCATTAAATATCCCAGACAACTACAAATTCATTATCTATACACTGCTTAATCCTCATTAGGGTCGTGGGGGGCTGGAGTCTATCCCAGCTGACTTATGGTGAAGGACACCCTGGACAGGTCACCAGTCTATCACAGGGCTACATATAGAGACAAACAACCACAATCGTATTCACACCTACAGACAATTTAGAATCATCAGGTAACCTCAGCATGTTTTTGGACTGTGGGAGGAAGCCGGAGAACCTGGAGAAAACCCACGCATGCACAGGGAGAACATGTAAACTCCATGCAGAAAGATCCCGGGGAGGCTGGGACGTGAACCGGGGATTTTCTAGCTGCAAGACGAAAATGCTAACTCACTGAACCACTGTGCAGCTCAGTTAATAACTAACGAAACGTAATTCATTTTGGCCCGTTGGAGAGAAAAACATGAGACATAACGGAAGTCCTCAAGATTAACAAAATTCAATTTAAATAAAACAAGGTAAAGATTACCGACACTGAAGACACTGGATTGCAGATGTTGATGATGTGCCTGACACATTTGTAAACGCAAGATTATAAGGGTCAATATATAATTGAGGGACTTTTGAAGCCCATAGAATATCTCTTGCATAGATTTTTTTAAGTAAAAAAACTAATGTCTTTTATGTTCATTATGATCTTGTCTTTATAAATTACATCATTATTATTGAAACAATCACTTATTATTAAAAAAATGACTGGATATCACTAAAATGTCAACTAAATAACCATCCAAATTTAATAACAACCACCTTCTAATTAGCTAAACAATAATAAAATGAGCTTATTCAAAAATTGTTTTGATTGTGTTCTTTTTATTAACCTGAGATAATCATGACAGAGATTTTTTTGGGAAATATATCAAATTTTATATAGAAAATAACAAATTGTATCTGTGTCTCAGAAATCACTTTCAACTAAGTTACCCATTAGAAAAACACCTCTCAAGGAAGTGTGTTAATTCCAGATCACATGACCTGCTCCATATGATGTCACTTCCTCCTGAAGAAAAGTCTGGTAAGACTCCAAGGCTTTCCTAGTTATTTAATGTAGTGTGTGAGTCAAGTGTGGATTTATCACATGTCAGCAGGTTTACTACAATATCTATATAAATAACTTTCAATTTTACTCAACTGTATATATAATATTTAGAAGAATCTTTCTGTAAAAATGCCATGTGATGTTTGGTTTTAGGCGACCATGTTGATTTTAGGTCTGAAAACAGCAAAAATGTCAACTATGATAGCTGTCAACTATGTTACAAAAAGTCCTGCAATTATATATTTACCTATAAAAACAAAACATGTTTGCTGAAACTGATGTTTTTGAAGAACATTCCTAAACTTGTATTGTATTTTGTCCTTTAGCTTGAAGTAGTGAATAACTTTAGGTGGCTAAATTAGTTAGGCATCTCTTTTATATATAATTTTTAAAAATGCGTTGACTAGGTATTTTCAAATTCGAAAGTATGTTACGCATTTTGCAGTAACCACCCAAGTCACGGGAAAATGCCAATTTGTCACATGTATTTTTCTTTAAGTTCAAACTTTTTCATCCTTCTTTTCCAAAGACTGGGCATTTCCAATCCAGAACAATACATTTTGAATTGAAACTTACCTCACTGCAAATTCAAAGTACTGCAGCCATAATTAAAACTTGTTTCAAATAGATACAGAGAATGTGTTTATTCCTGCACCTATTATGATAAAATACGTTTATTATTGTCCATGTAATAGACATTCTAAATATGCAGGACTTTATCGGTCATACTGCAAGTCTCAGCACCGCACAGCACAATGTGTCACACTGTCTGAGTCAACCTCAGAAATGCTTCATAGCAGAAATCGCTTATGTAAACAGGTGGTGTTTTCACAGTGATCGAGCACCATATGGTTCGATTGTTCTTTCGAAGCAACATTTAAGAGGTGCTGCGGTGAAACTGAAAACATTATAAATGAAACATCAGTTCCAGATAACTAGCTAGAAGGTAAACAGACCCTCTTTCATAACTTCTCCAAAGTCTTGCTGAGTGGAAATGAATCATCACAAAAGTTGACAGCTTACTTTCAAGGTCTTCATTGTCTGAGCCCAGTCCATCTGACTAATCTGGGGTATTGCAGTAAGCAGGATACTGCTAGCTTTGTTGGCGTTCTCCTTCATCGTCTTCAGTACGTTGTCAACACAGACCTGGGACAAGGAAAAAAGAAGAAAAAAATAGTCATGTAAGAGGAATCACTTACAGTGTCGCAAATTTCACTTCCTTTTAATGTCACAGTCACATTGTGCTTCCCAAATAAAGATCTTGACACGCGTCCCTATTTGCACTATAGGAAATGTCTGCATTGTGAAGAAGAGTGCATGAAACAAAACGCTTTCACAGGAATGCATCATACAGAGAAAGACAACAATCCATTAAATCACAGCTGCTTTTGTTATCTTCTATATATTTTCAGATTCTCCATGCAGTCTCAGTTAAGCTCTGGAATAAATTGAGTGATATTGTATACCTTTGTTGTTTTCAAATGTTAAAACAAACATCAGTGTATTCATAGTGTCAGTACTCTGTGAACTGCTGAACCCGTTTCTAGCTCAGTATATATTAAAGACATGGTTTGGTGTCTTTTTATTATTCTCTGACAAGGAAATAAACCATGAAACTACCTGTCCTTTAAATAAAGGGGAAAGTCGCCAGGCAAGCAGGATTCTTTTTGTGAATATCTAAAGAGCTTTAGTTTATTATTAGCAGAAATTATTAAAATTAGGTCGAATCAATATGGTTGAATGTTAATATTCAAATAAATATCAGTCATATGTCACAAAATGGCTAATAGAGGTAAAGTCATGCAAAAAAAAGCTTACAGCGTACATTGCAATTTATATTAAATAATGGCAATGAATTTTGCTGTTCTTTAACGAAAATTGGTGGCACTGATACAGACAACAGAACTATGTAAAATTAGACCAAGATATTATGATACAGCTCCACTGAAAACTGACTAATGCTACTGACTAATAGGAGTGTATTCACGTCGGAAGTCTATTTATGTCGACACACTTGTACTTCTGCAAAAACTGAAAGAGTTTCACCTGTAATGTTCCAACAGTGCACTAGTCCATCAGTTAAAACATGTCAGCAGCGTTAACCTTGTAAGCTGAGCAGTCACTGTGCCAACTTATCTAAACATGTATGATGTGTGAACTTCCACTACACTAGTTCTGGCTTCCGGCTTCCTGCACAGCCACAATCTATAAACCTCTCTGCTCAGAGTGTGTGGGTCAGTTGACTTCACAGTCAATACAAAAATGAAAAAATTTTTGCCAAGATGGCCGTTTCCTCTGTTCTGACAAAAAAAAAAGAGAGGAAGGCAGTGATGTTTATCTTACACTTACCTTAAAGGGCATTTTTTCTTTTCTTTTGTTCTTAAAAGTAACAAAATTAATCTGTTCTTACTGATGCTATGCAGCATTGGTGTGTCTCATACACTGCCATTCAAAAGTTTGGGGTCACTTAGAAATGTCCTTATTTTTGAAAGAAAAGCAGTTTTTTCAATAAAGATAACATTAAATGAATCAGAAATACAGTCCAGACATTGTTAATTTGGTAAATGACTATTCTAGCTGGAAACAGCTGATTTTTAATGGAATATCTACATAGAGGTACAGAGGAACATTTCCAGCAACCATCACTCCTGTGTTCTAATGCTACATTGTGTTAGCTAATGGTGTTGAAAGGCTAATTGATGATTAGAAAACCCTTGTGCAATTATGTTAGCACATGAATAAAAGTGTGAGTTTTCATGGAAAACATGAAACTGTCTGCGTGACCCCTAACGTTTCAATGGTAGTGTAAGTTACAGTTAGACTTATGGTCAATTAGACGCTAAGTTTTTTCAAAATAAATGAAAATAAGAAATTTAGCACAACTGTGTATTTTATGTACCATTACAGCCATACTGAATAAATCGACCCTTTAAAATTCTATTTTTGAAACTACATAGGACAAGTTCGAGCTCAGTTAAGGTGAGCAGCTGAAAGTTTTATCTCCAGTCTGATCAGATCACAACAGAGCCTGTGGAAGCCACAGAAAAAGCAAAGACAAATGCGTCTTAAGTGCAGATGTGAGAAGCAGTATATTGTTTTTCGAGCAGCCAGCTGTGCTCTTTACACCAGTGACTCACTGTGTGGCATTAATGAAACCCTGAAGAGCTGCCGTATCTATGACACAACAATCGTGTTATTCACTTGACCAATGGCACTACGAGGAGAGAGGAAATACGAATCAAAACAGTGCAACAAGCACGGTTATTTATCTTCTCTAATCACATTTGAAATGGAGTCTTCAGTCACATGGTCAAGATAATACATTCTTCAGAATATATATTTAATCGTTTGAAAAATGACTCAGCCTGGCATACGGCGCACGGTACAGTAAGTTACGACATTAGTTCCGTCCTGTGTCCATGTCTACCTCCTGTGACCCTCATTAACCCTTCCCTTGAGTGCTTTGTTTTCATGTCACACTCAAAGACTAGGTCCGTGTTTTTGTGGTGTTTGCCAGGATGAAGACAGTGAAGCTGATGACTCAAGTGTGACTCAACCTCCTCTGGCAGGGCTTCCACCGGAGGCTGGCAGGCAAGCCGACTGAGGGAGGGGGAGGCCAGGAGGCAGTATCAGGCTGGGAGGGAGCGTGGTGGGGAGGAGGAGGAGGAGGGGGGGGCGGAAGGATGTGGCGAGCAGTTCTGCAACAGGAGGGGGAAGAGGTCAGCTGCAGGAACTCGGAAGTGGAGTTTGAGCTGTGCTGGATTGGTGACAAATAAGCCAAAACTCCCCCGCACGCAGTATATCAACTGAATTATCCCCAGCGCCTGAAAGAGGGTAGGTCACTCGGAAGCTGTACAAAGCCACAGATACCCTTGTCTGCTTGCAGAGCACAGATGGTAAAGAGCTCTGTGGAGGAGACATCACGCTAATAAAAGCAAAACAAGCTGGTCTAGATTTTTGTTTTTCTCTTAATGATGCAATATCTTGGTGGTGTGCTGAGCTTCTAACAAAACAGAAACTTCAAAAATCACATTTCATGTACTTTAAACTCTTTTTTTATGTATGTAAATCAAGGCAAACAATCTGCCTTTTGTTCTTAATTGCTAAATATTGCAGTAGAACAACAGTAGAATCTGTAACATGGTAGTTTTTATGTTGATTTAAATGTGTCCTTGTACTTAAAAAAATCCACACAGCACATTATACATAGAGTGCCATTATTTATCTGCAGTTTTACAGTGTTTTAGTAAATATTTCCTTGATCCAAGCAGGTTGATAAAAGGCGGAATTAGTTTGTTGGTAACAAACAGGAAGGTGAGGAAGATTGAAATATTTCCATTTTGCTGAAGCAGTGACTGAACAGCAGTAAACAGAACTAAAACCATTTCCCTCTTTAGTGCAATAATGTCAATGTTTAACCCTTTTCAGCTCAAAATGTGATCGTATATTCCCTGTAAGTTGTGTGAATAACATGTCTTAAAAGAGCTCATTTTACCTAATGTATTTCTTTTTGTTTCTGGGGGTCGCTTGAGTATTTGGGATGACGACAACAAAAAGTGTCCAACCTTCAAAATCTCACATTGTCCTGTGTATTCTTGACAGAAAACCCCATGATTTCTGATCACACACTGATGATGAGAGCAGATTTGTGCTACACAGAATGTCAAGATTTTCATTTCAACGCTACCAGACCAGAGAGTGATGTGTGTGCCAGTGTCAGCGGGGATCATACAGTATTTACAAAAGCCCAGACTTGCTTATACTTCTGAAAAACTGTAGATGGGACTGTCTGGCTGTCATCATTTTTGTGTACAAGATGAGAGAAGACATGAGCCGTGCCACAATCCTATCAGGCCTTCGACTGTCTCAGAGCTATCGTGGGAGGTCTGGGTATAATTATGCAGTAACTGTCTGACTGAACAGCTTGGCGCATGTGGTCCACACTTGTGCCTCTTGTTCACACCTGGTGCTGACATGCGTCTTGGGTGATCCGCTCACAAGTCAGTCGACACCTGGCATCTGAATGTGTCTCTCACGTCCACGCTCTACATGCAAATAAACTCGTACTACATCTCCATCGGCAGAGACCAAATGCGTTGTTGTTTTTTTCCGACGCGAGGTAGCAACGCCTTTATTAAAAGAAGAAGGACAAATGACCGGTGTCTGTAATTTGATGCCAATGGTGCATGAATGAGTACACACTATGGCATAAAATAGAGTAGACAGTCCTTCATTGGAATCCGTGGCACATTTGCGTACACATTTGCAAAAACATGGCCATGACCTCTGAATGGAAGGAATTATTTTGTATTTTCAAAGAATGTCAGACACTCAGACATTCCTGGAGCCATTATTAGGCAATCACTTACATAAAGTGACCTGGCCAAGACTGCCTGCTTCTAGCTATCTTATCGTCGTCTAGCTTTTTATGAGCTTCTGGCAAGTGTCCTGAGGATGGAGGATGAAGGAAAGGTTGAACACCTCATGGTCTCTAGCACCTCTAGCCACTTAGTTCTGACCTGCTAACTAGCTATTGTGTAATCAGATCATCAAATATGGGTTTCCTAAATGCAACTCAAGCTAAATCAGGTTAAGCTGCATTTTGCCACAATGTAGCTTTTCTTGGGGAAAAAAATGCCTGATGACCTGAAATCTGCTGCGGTTGTATCTTCAAAGGTGATCGTAAAACTTTCCTTTTCTCTCAGGTTTTTAGTAGCTTGTGTGTGTGCCTCTACTAGGAATTATACTCTATGTATGTGTGTGTGCACTGTATGGTGGCTGAATGGTTATTTTATATTTGTGGAATATTTGTATGTATTCTCCATTTCATGTGTCAAATATAGACTACCGTTCAAACGTTTGGGATCATCCAAACAATTTCATGTTTTCCATGAAAACTCACACTTTTATTCATGTTCTAACATAACTGCACAAGGGTTTTCTGATCATCAATTAGCCTTTCAACACCATTAGCTAACACAATGTAGCATTAGAACACAGGAGTGATGGTTGCTGGAAATGTTCCTCTGTACTCCTATGTAGATATTCCATTAAAACTTTCCAGCTAGAATAATCATTTACCACATTAACAATGTCTAGACTGTATTTATGATTAATTTAATGTTATCTTCCTTGAAAAAAAATGCCTTCCTTTCAAATATAAGGACATTTCTAAGTGACTCCAAACTTTTCAACCATTTTTAAATAGTTGAAAAGCGCATTAAGGTTAACTGTGTATGAAATGTGCTATACAAACAAAATTAACTTGACTGGCCAGCTAACAGGTGAGTCGTCAGATTTAACACATAGAGGCTGGGCTAACGCTACAGGAGTTTCAGGACAATCCACCCTTACTCGACAGTGGGAGGAGAAATCTTGTCTGGAATGTTGATCTGCGCTGATGCTCAGATTATCCGGTAATGTAAGTGGTGTTCAGATCCACTCTTAACCCTCCCAACTTGCTCAGACTCATTGGGGCTGACCGCAGAATACCAAGCGTGCTTTATATTTACAAGTTTTATTCAGGATGGTTTCGCCCAGGGCAGCTGACACTGTTGCCAGGTAACAGTAAACATTTTAGCCGTTGAGGCAAACAGCTGCTGACAGCTTTTATGCCAGAAGTTCTTCAGTGATGGTAGCTACATTGAGGTGGTAAACAAAAACTGTTTTGAGGCTGATACAAATGAAATTTAGTTTGCTGCTGTACAATAGAACAATGATCAGGCAGGATATGATGTCGACCGCAGCGCATTAAGAGAGCGTCATCCATTGTCACTGGCTCTCGAGACACCGAAAGGACACCAGAAACATCAAAGTAATGAAAAACGGCAGTTGGGACCTCCAGCCTGCCACTCACCGCCTCTTCGTGTTCCTTCCAGCAGTCGTAGTCCGTTGCCATGGCGATGCTGGCATAGCACAAGCCGGCCTCCTTGGCGAGCACCACCTCTGGCACTGTGGTCATATTGATGACGTCGGCGCCCCACTGGCGGAACATCAGGCTTTCTGCCCGCGAGGAAAAGCGAGGCCCCTCGATGGTCAGCATAGTCCCTCGCACATGGCACTTTATCCCCAGAGTCCGCGCCACCTCCACCAAAACCTGTATCGAGATAGGAAGCTCCAAATGGTCTTTATTGAACAAACAAGAAAAGGAGGGGGAACTGTGTACATGTTCCAAATAGCAATCCACCTCAGGATGAATCACTACCTGTGTAGTAACTGCTTATCTTTCTGCTGTTTTCAGTCTACCACAAATAAGCGGATGTTTGTTTTGAAGGCAGGTTCTACTCTCACCACATGATGGCTTTTGTGGCCCTATTACGTCATGTGACCAGTCAAGCATTGAACAAAGCAGGAATTTAGAGGACAATGTTTTTTTTCCAACTTCTGGTGTATTCCCCATTAATGTGGCTATTGTGACTCTGTACTTAGGTTAGATTATTGTAATGGTGTCTTTACAGGTCGTAACAAGAAAATAATCCAGCAGCTGCAGCTGATCCAGAACGCTGCATGCCAGAGTCCTAACTAACACCAGGAAACTGGACCACATTACACCGATCCTCAAATCACTACACTGGCTTCCTGTTAGTCAAAGGATAGAATTCAAAATCTGACTCCTGGTCCACAAAGCACTGAATGGTCTTGGACCAGAATACATTCTGGACTTATAGCTCCATATGAAGCATCCAGAGCCCTCAGGTCATCAGGGACAGGTTTACTGTGTGTTCCCAGAACCAGAACCAAGACCAGTGAAGCAGCATTCAGCTATTATGCTCCTCACCTGTGGAATAAACTTCCTGAACACCTGAGGTCTGCTCAAACTGTTGGCTCTTTTAAATCAGTCCTGAAAACCAGATTGTTTACTGCAGCTTTCTCTTAGATGCTCGATCTATTTTCTTGACTTTGACTGCACTTTTATGTTTTGTTTCTATGAGTTTAATGTATAATTTTAATGTCTACTTTTAAATCCTCTTTATGATTAATATTCTGAATGTATTTCTTGGCCATTGTAAAGCATCTTGTGTATGAATTGTGCTATACATATAAATTTGCCCTGCCTTGTTTTATAAAATTTGAAATTTAAAAAAAAAGTTTCATTTTAGACTGATTCTGTAAAACAAAGAATTGTGACAAATCCTAAGAAGCATAGCATGTGACATGTATGAAATGGGGTACAGGTAAATTTGCAGACTCACCTCTCTGGTTCTGTTGCAGAAAGGCTCAGCCATAGGGATGTGTGACACACCTGGGGGACTGGTTGGCTGCCCATCGTACAGCGTTTGAGATCTCTTGGTGGTCCTGACAGGAGAACAAAAGCGTATTGAAAGTCATTGTCAAAGCAAACCAGGCAAACTATGGATGCCACCCTGTTGGGTTCTGTTGTTGCAAATTAGTCAAATCCAAAAAAAAATACTGAATTCTCAAACTTATGATAATGGACAAAAACGTAGACAAATGAACTGTTTTTTTTTTTTTTTTTACTTTATAAGATTGGAAAATGGAAAAAGAAAATATGAAGAAAAAAACAATGATTCAATGGTAGGCTGTCATGAATAAAAATTTGTGGATGATTAAATTTTTATACAAACAATTGCAATTTCCGATTTGTCTTTACTAGTTTTAGATTAGTGATATTAGCACCTTTGACAACCACCACTCTGCTGCTAATTCCACAGACTGCCTCCTCCAAGTTGTTGTGCTCTTATCAGGCGATTATACAATAACAGCAGCAGGTCTTCTACGGAGATTAAATAATTATAGGAATTATTGATGACATAAACACAGATGATATCAAGCAGCAAGTAAGCAAAAATGACTACAATAAAAAGTTATTGTGTCATAATCATTATCATAATCTCCTAAACCAGACCCGGTTTGATCATTAAACTAATAAACATGCTATGAACTGTCCTGTCTCATCTATCAGGAGCACCAAAGTATTAACAGATCGGCAGCAGACTGGTCTCAAGCTTCAACCCAACAATTTTTATATAATTCTTGCTCTGCTGAGTCAGGAGAGTTGCAACAAGCACAGAGCCAGCCTGTCTCCTCTTAGTAAACTATGGAAACAGATCAGGAGTATACAAGAGACTGATTCACTCACTCTAGTGACCTGAGAACATCAGGGTTTCTAGTGCTACCCTGTAGTCCAGTGGTGTCAAACTCATTTTAGTTCAGGGGCCACATTCAGCCCAGTTTGATCTCAAGTGGACCTGACCAGTTAAATTACAGCATAATAACCTATAAATAACCACAACTCCACATCTTTCCCTTGTTTTAGTGCAAAAAAGTTCACATTTAAGGAATTGTCTTTTTTTTTTCCAAAACATTATGAACAATGTGAAATTTTGTAAGAAAAATAAATTCAATTTCAGCAACATTATGTCTCAGTTTATCATTTACACATTACAACTTACAGATCAGAGTATCTATAAAGACATAAAACATTTAGTCACGGGTATCGATACAGTATTTTACTTTATGGTCAAAATGACAAAAAAAAGACAAAAAACAACAAAAACAAGACAAAATATTACAAAAATGAGACACAAAATGAGAAAAAATGCGACAAATGACAAACAAAACAAAGAGACAATTAGACAAAAAATTACAAATCGACAAAAAAAATTGACAAATGACAAAAACAAAGACAAAAAATGACAAAAGCCAGAAACAAAATGACAAAAAATAGACTAACACAAGTGAGACAAAAACAAAATGACAAAAACAATACACAAAACAACAAATAAAGCAAAACACAAAATAACAAAAATAACATTAAAAAAACACAAGTGAGACAAAAAGGAAGCATAAAAAGACAAAAACGAGAAACAAAATGACAAAAACATGACAAACGACAAAAGTCAGACAAAAACAGACAAAAAACAACAAAAACAAGACGCAATACTACAAAAATGAGGCACAAAATGACAAAAGAACAATGAACAATATAGTATTTGACTTTATGATCAAAATAACTTGTGGAGGTTTACAATTTATTTTAAATTTATAGTTTTACAAATTTACAATTCGCAGTTAATGTCTTCTCTGTAATTTCTACACTTAAAGTCGTCCGCCTGTCTGACACCCCTGCTGTAGTCTATACAGCTAACAGCCCTATTCAATGACTGCAGTAACACATGGCAAGGACCACTCAACTAAAGCAAAATGACAGCATACCATTCTTTTAAGATTCTTTTAAGACAGGACAGTCAGTTGATCAAACAACAACACTGAAGATTTCTTTGAGTGCAGTCACAAAAACCATCAAACACTCTAATGAAAGCTGGTTCCGATAAAGACTGCACAGGAACTGAAGACGAGCAGCCTCAGAAATCACCAAATAACAGCAGCTCAGAATAAAGCCCACATCAAAGCGTCCCGGAGTTCAAGCAGTGGACACATTTCAACATCAATTCTGGGAGGAGCATGTGTGAATCAGGCTTTCAAGACAGAGCTGCTGCAACCACTACTAAGGGAGAGCAATAATGAGAAGAGAACTGCCTGGGCCAACAAATACAAGGAATGGGTATTAGACAAGAAGAAATCTGTACTTTGGTGTAATGGATCCAAATTTTTGATTTTTGGTTCTAACCACTGTCTCTTTGCGAGATGCAGAGGAGGTGAATGGAGGTTATCTATATGGGTAGTTCCCACTCCAAGGCATTAGGAAGCTGTGATGGTGGCTAGAACACTTTGCTGGTAACACTGTTGGTGAGCTAGTATTGCTGTGACACACCATCCCATCAAGTATGCCCATAATAGGTCTATCTAGGTGGGATTTGAGGAACATGGGCTATGCACAGCAAAGGAGAGAGTGCGGCCTCGAGTATCAAACTTGCTGCAATAGAGCCTTTCCCAACAAGCAGGCCTACGTTTTGAGTTCAATCGAGGGACGTGGAGCTGTGGAGTACCTGGACCCAAGCCAGGAGGTTCAGAAGAAGAAGTATGCCTTCAAGTGCCACGGGCTGAAGGAGGATGGAATGGAGCAGGTTTTTCCTGTCAATGCCACCTCATTTCAGTGTTCATAACACCTTTGCCACAGGTGGCTCAGACGGATTGATGATCATCTGGGACCCATCCAACAAAAAGCGTGCGTCAGTTCCACCCGACCAGCATTGCATCACCGTCCTTCCATAATGACAGCACCATGCTTGCAATCGCCTCCTCCTACATGCATGTCAAAGGAGACATCAGCCATCCAGAGGACGCCATCTTCATCTGCCAAGTCACAGACGCTGAGACAAAGCACAAGTCAA